>NC_136009.1:21476958-21776958 GCF_048128805.1 Centroberyx gerrardi
TCAAATGTCATGCAATCCAGACTAGGCTTCAACCGATATGGATATTTGAAGGCCGATACCAATACAGATCATTTTCAACTGAAGCTGCAGATAGCTGGTATTTAGTGCCAATATTCAGTAGCTTTAAATCCGACCATTTTCTGCCAAAAAAGACCATAATGGGACAACAAAACTCTCCATTGTAAGCCATACTAATGAAATTCTTTTAGGCTGGCTCCTTATAGCAGGGTGAGACATGTTTCATTGACACCCCGGCCCGGCTCAGGTACTCACAGCCTGTCAGCGCAGTTGTCGGGCCGGTCCAGATATCCTCCGTCCATGACGAACTTGAGGACCTGCTCGTTGGACAGGCCCTGGTACGGCTGCTCGGCCAGCGTGCTGATCTCCCACAGCACCACCCCGAACGACCTGCGGGCAGACAGACAAACGATCACAACAACAACAACAACGCAGGGAGAATGAGGACAGGCCAATTAGACTGCTGACAGAGTAAGCCTGTCTGTAAACACTTGATGCAACGCATGAGTGCACCGAGGGCCGAGGCGGCTGTAAACATCGCTGGAGGAAAAGGCATCTGGGAGCGGATAACAGATCAGTGACAAAATTGTGCGTTGGGAGCGGCTTATTACACACACACACACACACACACACACTATGGCCTCATATCTTAAAATTCATGATGTGTTTGTTATTCTGATCTGGTTTTATGGCCTTTGCTGCCCTGTAAAAATGCTCTATATAAAATTGACTTGACTTGATGCAAATCCTAGAAAAGTTAAACAAATGCCACTGAGTTTTGGGAGATTGGCTAGTTGGTCAACTTGCCACAAAGTGATGGGAACACAGACACCAAAATCATCCATGTTGGGCGTCCTGGTGGATCAGTGGTCTAAGGCACGTACCATGTAACCGCAACGTCCTACGTTCGAATCCGGCCCAGGACCTTTGTCGCATATCACCCCCTCTTTCTTCTAATCTTTCCTGTTTAGGTCTACTGTAAACTATCATAATAAAAGGCAAAAAGCCCCCCCAAAAAAATCTTAAGATAAAAAAAAAATCATCCATGTGCCTCCCGTAGATCGTTCTCTTTAGCATACACTATGTTGACTGATAGTAGGCGACTAGCATTATCCAAAGTAAGAAGGTGACATTTTAGTAACAGAAAATTGCTACTGATTTTTATTATATGACCTGTAGATTCTGAATTAAAAAAATGAATTATCATTAACTCAATATAGTTGATGTAGGTTTATTTTTGGAACTATTTCAGGCAAGCGATCATGTATTCCTCCGCTGTGCAGTGATTTTTAGCTGTACACAGTCTTTGCCCACTACATTCACTTCCTATGGAAACAGGGAAAGTAGTCCCTGATAGTTCAAAACAGTATGTTATTTTACATTATATTTTGTGTAAACTTTACCAGTCTCCCACACAAAACTGCCAGACTTGGACTCATGTAATCTGAATGACACGTGGATGATTTTGGCGTTTATTTTCTCCTCGTCTGACAGGTAAGTTGACTAATAGGCCAATCTCACAAAACTTGGTGTATTCCTGTAACGTTGCATGGATCATCGTGAGTCACTGTGTGGTGTCTGTTTCTGCCTAGTGTTGCAACACCATCTTCGTCTTTGTCACACCTACATAGTTCCCCAACACACAGGTGTCCACACACACACACACACACACACACACACACACACACACACACAAGGTGAAAGCAGCACTGACCAGCAGTCTGAGTGAGCAGTGAAGACCCCGTCCTTCAGAGACTCGGGAGCCATCCACCTGACGGGCAGCAGGCCCTTTCCTCCTTTCCTGTAGTAGTCGGTCTCATAGATGTCTCTGGTCATGCCAAAGTCTGGGAAGAACAGGTTGTTTTCAAAGTTAAAGATTACATTATAATTTTATGATTTGTTCTGTCTGAATGCGTCTTGTTTAAACACCCACTTTTTCTCTATGGCCTTTCTGTGTGACTGGTGTGTTTTATCTTCTTTTTTGAAATGTGTTTGGTTAGACTGATTATTTTTTGTTTGGTTATATTGTATTCTCTTGTGTTATCTTTTTCTTTTGACCTTGTGAAGTGCTTTGTAACAAAATGTTTTGTGTTTAAGGTGCTAAATAAATAAAGTTGACTTGACTTGAATACTGTTGTGGCTGTTGCCAGTCTCTTGTTTGTTCCGTATAGTGCTTGTATAAGATAGTTTTGTGTGTTCGATTACGGTTTTATGTTTGCCATTACTTCATCCTCTTTGCTTGCTCTTTATATTGATCTCAATTTCTGGGTAAAGTGTGCTGTGAGACTTCAAATGCGCTTTCACTTTCAGATTTGATTTGAAAGCACAGTGAATGAGCATTTTCTTTGTTAAGATAAACCTGAATGTAATGCATAATTTAAATCAATGCTGACATGTTCAGTCTACTGTCACATCACATCTTGTCAGCACGATATGAATTACATTTGTCCTGCACCTAGTGTGTCAATCCTGTGTTGTGTAACTATCCTGTAATGTTTCAGCAACATTACCCAAGTCAAATTTCTTTTGTGCCAGTTGTACTTTGCAAATAAAAATCCTTCTGATTCTGATAACCGTTAATAACCCTCCGCCTTGTGATTCTTTGGCAAGACTTTAAGTTCTGTCGGACCTTACCTCCTATTTTGACGGTAAGATCGTGAGCTACCATGCAGTTCCTGGCTGCCAGGTCTCTGTGGACGAACTTCTTGGCGTTGAGGTAAGCCATGCCGTCAGCGATCTCCGCAGCCATCTGGATCATCTCCTTCAGCGTGGGCGGCGGGCGGCCCGGGTTGTTCTGAGGCACACGAGACAGAGGGCAAGGCGTGTCACTCTGCTGTCACAGAGGCTCCCACATTTTTTCATGTCAAGGACCCAGGAATTAGTGTTGTCACGATACGAGAATTTTGACCTTGATATCAATTTAATATTTACTACCACAGCATCAAGAAAAACCATCAAGTAATGTGTTACCGCACTTGACTTGGACAGCTTAGTAGCAACTTTTGCACAGGGGGTTTTGACATGTTGGTTGAGTGTCCATATTTGTTTATCTTTTTTGTAAATAGTTCCATATTTTGCACCTGGCACCAGTTTTGTCAACCAGTTTAGGTGACCTGGGATTCAATTAAAACTGTGGTGGACTGTTTAATGCTATTTCCATGTTTTCAGCTGTTTGACGCCATTGAATTTTGTGCTGACTGCAACCATGGAAGTATTACATAGCTGTCAACTGCCAGACTGAGGCTCTGTATATTCCAATCCTTCTACTTCTTCTTCGTCTTCATCTAACTATCCCAACCTACGTGCCATCCGCACATACACGCCCTCTGGAGGTGATATTAAATGGAATTTCAGCTTGCAGAACACATTTGGTTTATGTATTGAATGTTATAAAATTCAATACTGAATTCAATCTTTTGCAATGGTATTGCAGTGGTATTGTAATTTGGGTTCTCTGGATAACGCCACAAATAGATCCATGTTGGGCCATAGACCCCCATTGGATGAGGTTATAATTTGTAGATATGATTTAGTCCATAGCTCCATAACCATCTGGGTGGGGAGATAACAGCGGACAGAGTGAAAACCTCTGATTAGAAAAGAATAGTCATTCTGTACATTCTCTCACTGTTGATAACTTCCAGTTAATAGAAAAACAGCGGAATTAAATTATTCTGCATTCGGCTGGGGATCCCCTGGAACTTTGTTAACCCTGAGCCTTCACCCCGGATCCCACTTTGGGAACAACTGTGCTATCACAACTTTGTCAATATCAGCAGCAGAGGAACTTAAGTAACAGAGAAATACTTACAATACGATGCTATGTGTGCAAGCCACTGATACTTGTATGTTACCTGTACATGTACTGGTTTGTGTTTTGTAGTCCTGGTGTTTTTATGCACTTGGTTGTAACAATAATTTGTCACTCAGGGATAATAAGCAAGTAATTGATGCAAAAAAAAATCAGTATCATCAGGCTCAGGGATTCAAAAAAGTTCCATCTAATCTAAAACATATGAGCATAATTCAAGCTCTTAAGACTCTGGTGTGTTTGGGGGGTTGCTATGGTGATCTGTTACCTCGGAGTCGGGCCGCAGACAGCGCAGGTAGCTCTTCAGGTCTCCGTGGGTCATCAGCTCCATCACCACCAGCGTGGGCTGGCCCTTAGACACCACACCCAGCAGACGCACCTGGGAGGCGGGGACAGGGCGGGACAAGGAAGGGGTCTGGTTACTGGACCGATCACATTATGGTACAGTTTGAATTGGTTTGGTAATGGCACAGTGAAGCTTCTTGCTCCTTGATTCCCAATCCAAAGATCATCAACGAACCGATTCCAAAGATCGATTCTGTATTTTCATTAGTGTGTCATGATGTCGATTACTCTAATCTAGAGGGCGCGTCTCTCCTCACCACATGGTGACAGCTGAAGGCCTTCATGACGGACGCCTCGTTCAGGAACTCGATTCTCTCCCGCAGGCTGGCCGACTCGTTGACCGTCTTCACCGCCACGCGCGAGTCCGGCTCGCCCTTGACGATGTCCTTGGCGATGCCCTCGTACACCATGCCGAAGGATCCCTGCCCCAGCTCCCTTAGGATGCTGATCTTCTCCCTGCCCACCTCCCACTCGTCCTGCTCATACACTGCAGGGACATTTCATTCAATTTAGACATTCTGCTGACCGTCTTATCCATGGCAATATACAATGAGTGCAAAAGCAGAAGAAGCTTAAATTCCTAGATCAACAACATTAAAAGCAGCAAATAGGAAGGTGTTTTTTTTAAATTTAGGTATATAATGGCCCAACCCTACTCACTACCCCTCCTGTTTTTCTTGGCATTATCTTTATCCATATAGAGGAACTCAATTTTAACCGAGGTGAAAAAGCCCAGCATCCAAATTATAGATAGAATGGTTCAATGTCACTGCTTACCATCATTAGCACTCAGATACTCTGGGTTTGAAGAGGCATAAATGGGACCGCTAGGCCCTTGGGTTTGCCTGAAGAGGAAAAGAGAGAAAAAAAAACAGTTAGGAATAACACTGAGAAAATTTCAAAACAATCCAAAATGAATGACGGTAATGAACAAAGTGTGGAAAACGCGTACTTCTTCTTGAACATGACAAATCCCGCCGCCGCCACAAATAGCAGGAGGATGAAGCAGATGACTGGTCCAATCACGATCTTCACCACATTAATAGGATCCCCTGTTGAAAAAGATCCGCCCAGACAGTGAGTCACGTTTCAGCTGAAGCACAAACAAAGCTCTCATGAATCCCACACATGTAGCAGCTATGATCATGTGCCGCTCTGTGAACAAAATCTGCTTCAATTGCAACAAGTAGCATCTTTTGATTTTGTTGCTCATTGCTCAGAGGGCTGAAGTAGTAATGAATCACACAGTTTCCTACATGCTTTCCAATTTTTTTTTTACCAGACATTCATTTCTTGACTGGACTTGAAGATATTTTTTTACAGCAGCTGGGTAATGTGACTCATCTGTTCCATATCACCCTAAAGATAATAGATTATTCTTCACAAAAATAACAATTATCACAATATGGGAAATGACAGTGGGTCTACAACTGTATAAAATGTGTAGCCATATGTGTATTAGAACTGCAAACCGACATTTTCCCCCTCTTCATCCATTTTTCAAGACATTTTTTAATATTCCCAAACTTTTCAAGAGCAGAAAATGATCAAAATTCTTAGTAAAATGACTTACTCAGGTCCTGGACGTAGAAGTGGCTGGGCTCGGTCCAGGAGCCGTTCCCTGCCAGAGAGGTGGCCCGTACCCGCACCGTGTAGTTCCCAGGGTGCACCACTCTCAGCCTGCAGCCATTGGACATTTTGTACATGTTTCTGGACACACAGTGGTGCAGCTCCTGGAGAAGAACGACACCAGGGTTAGTGGAGTAAACACAAAAAAAGAAACAACAATTTACTAAAAACAGCTGATTCATAGTTCCCTAGTGCTACACAAGCTTAAAATATCATGTTTAAAATAATGTGCTGACTCATTTTATAAGATACTGTATCAACCCCCATGTTAAAACAGTTTCCATGTTTTTGCTTTTTGACTGTGGGGAACATCTGAGGTTTTTGTTTTTTTTGTTTGTTTTTTCCACAGCAAATAATAGTCGGCAGCATTAAGCCAGATGTTTTGTGCGGCCGTCCCCATGGTAACTAAAACATGGTGCGATGCTAAAATTATCTTTCCATTAAGGTTATCAACCGAATGACATTACTGAAACCACAAGGCCCAATTTCAAAATGCAGACGTCTAGTTTCTGGCCAAAAGGATTTGGCCAAGTAATAACTATTGCATCTCTGATTTATCTGTGCCTGCGAGGGGAGTTTTAAGACGTATAAACTCAATTTGATTTTTAAATTGTCTTTCATCACCGGGCCTGTGTATTGTCTTTATTGGAGAGGGGAACGTAAAGAAAAAGCGTGTTTTCTGTGTGAGAATGAACGTGTGTGCTTGTGTGTGTGTCTTAATGTTAACTTATTGCTTCCCAAGTGAGAGATTCATCTCTGACTGAGGCCACTACACAGTATGAAAAAGACGTTACAGATGTGTCCATGTACAGTATGTGCGGTGTGTTTCCTCACCTCAGTGTCTCCCAGTCTCTTGTAGTGGACCTCGTACAGGATGATCATGCCGTTTGGGGCTTTGGGTTCCTGCCATCTGATGTGCACTGTGTACTCTGACACCTCGTAATTGATGGGACCCACGATGTCATCGGCTTTGTCTGGGGAAAACAAGTCGCATGGCTTGAGTTCAAACTGTATTCACTAATAATAACTTGATTCAAAACTAATTTTCTTTACAATTAGAATCCAGGAAGAAGTGACCTCCATCTAAGCGTAAATCTACTTCTGTAGAATTGTGGTAAGGTAATAATCTGACATATTTTCATATAAATACATGTTTACTTTGCTACTCTCTATTGCCAATTGATATAACACCTATAACCTATACCCAGTTCATGAAAGCTTTTACATTTGCCTGGTGTCAGGCAGATCTTTCCTGGGAATTCTTTTTTTTTTGTTTTACAATTCCGGCAACAGCGGTTTGTTTGGAATAAACAGAAGAAGAACTGGGTAGTTGGCATGAGCAGTGATATCCACCATGGCTAAACAGACAAAGAAAAGAGCGCCTGCATCAACAGAAAATCCAAGGAAAAAGACGTCACAGTACTGGACACACTGTTTGATTGACAGGTGATCTCTGGGAAGTGCAGTACAAAGATTACTACTTTAAGATACAGTCGGTTTTATGAAATTTCAAATTTTGAATAAGGTAGTATCCAATGGAGGGGAAATGACATGAGATTCAACAAAGGTTGTGACCCACATTCAAACTGGTGACGTTCCCAGGACATGTTATGCACCTTCGCCTGCTGAGGCAGCTAGGACCCACCTAACGATGTGCTTTCATTATATAGATCCATGTTAGCCAGCCCCTTAGAAACGGCAACAAATGGAGTGTAATCAGTGGCTCCTTACCCTCAGGCATTGTGCGGGCGCTGACGTAGGCCGCCATGCTGCAGCGGCCCGGGTCGGTCGGGTGGTTGCAGGCGTGGACCTCGATCTGGTAGCTGGTGAAGTGGCGCAGGTTGGAGATGACGGTGGACTCCTTGGCGTAGAGGACGGTGACCACGGTCTTGGAGCTCTCGAAGCTCTCCTCCTCGTCCTTGGGGCTGCGGGTGCCCCCCGCCGGGCTGGGGGCGGTGGTGAGGAAGGGGTGCGTTTGGTTGGCGATGCCCATAGCAGAGCGCCGCTGTCTAGAGGGCCTAAGGGAGCAGAGGGTGGAGCCATGATGTGATACAGTGTTAACGCTGCAAAACCTACATTTTTTCTATTCCACTCTATGAACGAAGGTAGGAAAAGTGAAAAGAAAGGGTCCCTTCAAGACGTTTGTTTACTGCTATACGGTTGTGTTTGTATTGTATTTACAAATGCTTTTTATGGTTTGTTTTAGTCCATTTAGGCGACAGATAGATTGGGCTTGCCACAAGGGACAACATAATGAGTGTCAGAAAATTTTGACGATTACAATATAGTAATAAGTCCACTTAGCATACTTATTTGTGACATTTGAATTTGTCTGACACTATCTGAATTGTCTTGATATGGTAAACCTCACCAATCTGGTACTTCAAGTGGTTTTAAACAAACAAAGAATAATTTGTTAACACTATTTGATCTAGTTCTGAAACTGAAGTCACAGTTGCTCTTGAATGGTAGTTCATATGAGAATTTGAATACTGAACACAAGATGGTGCATGAGAGCCTTCATTTGTTTTGTGGGAAGATGCACTGAGAGCGAGGTTGAATTGGATCGAGTTTGACAACAGGAGAACAAAAAAGGGAATCTGAAAGACAACAAATGTGAAAAGCCTTTCTGATATAATCCAACTTGGAGAGACATCTCTGCTCTTAAACCATAGAAAATTCTCCTGAGGGGAAACCTTGATGCACCATGAAAGTATGAAAGGCAAAAAAAAGTCTTCAAAGGCCATTATGTTGTCAGCTGTCTTACTTGATCTCAAAGACCTCGTTGTGGAGGTAATTCTCGAAGGTTTTGCGGTACTCTGAGTCCTCTTTCTCCTTCTTGAGCTCCTTGTCGGTTTTGGGGCAGGCGCAGCAGCGGGTCCCCTGGCCCTGCTCCTCCGTCTGGTTCCACTTCTGCTCCTCGTCGCTGTCCACCTGAGTGGGCACCCGCGACGGCAACTTCATCCCTGGAGAAACATGTCAGAAACGAGAAACGAGTCACACACAGACAACCACACACACACACACACACAACAAACAGACAGAATAGGATCACACATGCGACACACAAACACAGACGCGCACAAACACAGTTAAACAGTCATATGCACGAATGCACATGCACACACACACACACACACACACACACACACATAGCCAGAGGGCCATGTCAGTCATCGTCACTCCCCAGGTCCTCACCCATTCTAGTGGAGATAAATTACCAGTGACACAACCTCCCTACAGACTCCCACTTCTTGGATGTGTGGGAGTTAAGGGAGTTCAGGGAGGAAAGTTTGGGCTTTGCGTGTGCGCTCTAACATGGACGGGCACCGGTGGCGGTGTGCTGGCGAAGGTCAGGCTGTGACAGGAACAATTCAACCAAGATATACGCCTGAACTTTGTCTGAACCCAGAGTTAGAGGAAGATCCTTTTTGTCCCACTGTAGACTTGAATGTAGTCGATTTGCACTAATGCCACCCAGACAAATTCCGGCACCCATGTTTCACTTGCTTCTGTTGCTCAATGGGCGCAGCAAGACACTAACACTGGTAGGGATAAGGGTTCGATTCCCATTGCGATCACCCATGCTTAAAGTGATGTTGAACTTTGTTAGCACCTTGGGTTGTGTAGCTTCCTGGCCGTGATATAACCCCAAAATCGAGGATTCTCTGTTAGCTGTTGCTCCGGTAGGGACGATTGGACAATTGCGTTTTTTCTCTCTCCATTCACTGCCATTGTATGGTGAAACAGGTCTCAACATCACACTTCTAGCACATAAATGAATAACCCAAAAGTGAAAAGTGAGAGACTCGTTTTTTATATAATGGCAGAGTCTGCTTTGTTGAAGTCCTGTCTCCCACCGTTTTTTGCCTATTTACAATTATTGCTAAACGTACTATTTTCTTTGTTCCATCAGCATAAGTTTCCTCTGACCGGATTTCGGTGTTTCTTGTTCAAACTGAAAGGTTTAATAAACATAATGAAAGCTATTCACTGTTTTTTCATATATTGTCAAAATCTACTTTGTTCATTTATGTGCTAAAAGTGTGATTTTGAGACCTGTTTCGCCATATAATGGTAGTGAATGGAGAGAGAAAAAAAACACAATTATTCAATCGTCTCTACCGGAGCAACAGATAATAGAGAATCTCCGATTTTGGGGTTATATCATGTCTAGGAAGCTACACAACCCAAGGTTATACCAAAGTTCAACATCACCTTAAAATGCATGCACTCAAGGTACTGTAACACACTAAAAGGATATAAAAAAGGGATAAAAGCGTCCAGCAAATGGCATGTTACTCTGTTATCTACTTTTCTGTCTGACATCATCTTTTCTGTCTGAACACCCTATGTCCCCGAGACACACTGTGCCTTAGACATGTGCATTACCCACCGAGGGAAGCCGCGTAAAGTCAGCTGCGTATTAGTGCCGCTGGGGCGACTTGAAGCAGCCGAGAGCTTTCTCTACAGACGGTGAGTGAGAAGAGCTCTCCTACTAATGGAAACCTGGCAGCAGAAAGTCTCTTTCTCTTTCGTTCTCTCTCTCTCTCACACTCACATAGAAACACACACACACAAGAGTGCGGCTCACCCTTCTGACAGTAGTCAAACTTGTAGAGCTCGCTAGCTTCAGGCTGGCGCTGGCAGAAGACCAGGTAGTGAGTGATGTTGCCGTTGGGGTCGTTGGGCGGTTTCCACTTCAGGATGATCTGGGAGGAGGAGTTGGACGAGGAGATCGGGTCCAGCGGCACCGAGGGTTCTGGGGAGACATCGCAGGAACACCAGATGCTTAATGAATAGGGTTGGTAATAGGGGACTTCAACATATTATACAATATTATACAGAATTGTACTGATCATGATACCGCAGTTTTTTTGGACAATTTTCCAAAAATGTATGTCTGTCATGTTTTCTTAAATGAACACACTGTATTTGTACATTATGTTTGTTTGTATGTGTGTACGTAGGCTATATGTGTTTTTATGTGTATGTATGCATGGATGTTTCTGTTTTATTCTGTTTTTATGTAAAGCACTTTGAACTGCTTTTGTATGAGATGGTGCTATACAAATAAATTTGAATTGAACTGAATGTAAATCTTTTCTAAATCTATTGTGAACAAATATTAGTTTTAAGGACAACATTCAGTCCAAATGATTTAAAAATGTTCTAACTTATCAACACAGAAATCACTTTTTATACCTTTGTTAAAATGTGTTTATCAGTAACTTTGTAGTCATATTCAACACGAATACATTACATCACCGTTAATTAATCATTGCGATTTATCAAGTGTGCCAGAGTAGACAATCAGCTTTGCCTATCAGATCACAACACATGATAGTGTCAAAAGGAGCTGAAGACTGTCTTCCGGGTTCACCTCTGTGGCAACTAGCTGCTCACTTTGGGTGTTCCACATCAGGTTTGTTTTTGGCTATTATCCTATTTGATGTGTTTGTTCTCCTCATTATAAAACAAAGGGAATAGAGTGTCGGCGTTAGATGTCCACAATTTACATCTCAACGTCCACATTTCACAAGTTAACGAAGACAAATTGCAGAATTTGTAGTATTTGCAGTAATATTTCCTTCCCTAGCAACAATGCATGTATTTCCTCACAACAGGCAATCTTTGTTGGTTACACCGTTGTATTTTTGTTTCTTAAATGTTTTTTTAGACAAATCCTTCAGTAAGTGAGTATTATGTGCAACTACCTGGTCTGCTGCCATGGAAACTCCACACAAAACAAGAGGTGGAGGATATTCGTTAGAAATACTGACCTTTTTTTGTTAGCTTTGTTTTGTTTCTGTTAAACACATCCTGTGTGTGTGTGTATGTGTGTTCATGCGTGTGCATATGGGGGGGGGGGGTTTACGGGATGGGGGACGTGAGGATACTCAGTGTACTATTAGGTTTGTGTGTTTATTCATTGGTGCTGGTTATTGTACACTGAAATAAAAAGATGTACAAAAAAAAGAAATATTGACAATTTTCACCCTCCGATGAATGTGCAAAACAAAATCGAAAGGAACAAGACGTTCCTTCCTACAGTTATCACACAAATTAAAAGACTGTGGCTACAAACTGAGACTTTACATGCTAAGCACCTAATAAATGGTCCGTGAGTCAATTTACAGCAGTAATATTTCATGTGGAATACAATATAACTGAGTGCTATTTGGTTGCACGTTGCAAAACAAACTCCATTGTCAAGCACATTCTTCCACTCTTAATTCGATCTGCTTAGTGAACCTAGACTAACTGTACTACTGTGAGAGGCGTAATAAATATGAGTCAGTGTCTGAGATTTGCAAAAGTAGGGTGGGGAAACTGGCACCAGCCACAAGCCACAAGCCAAATGCTAATACGCTCAGACTAGTTGGTGAAGTAATTACTCTAAAATCGACTTTGGCAGCTTAACAGTGATTGTTTGGGAGACAGATTGTTTTCTGTTCTGCTTGCTTGAAAGGCTTTTGCACACCTATAGTGACAGGAAGGGCACAGTGCAGATCCAACCTTCATTAGGTTTGATGCAAATGTTGAATCATTAATACATTTCTCTACAAGGACAGTGTGCGAGACTTGAAGTGTTTCATACAAAGCTTATGAAAAAGTGTTTCATAAGCTTTGTAATCCACCATCGCATGGACAGTTAACCTCCTGTGCTGCATAAGTAATAAAAGAGGCTTTTTTAAAAAAAGAGGATTTCGGTGGCTTTGCAGGGCATGAACGCTGGCTGGCATTACCACACCTCTGATTGTCTGGTGAGGAGTTTTTCTGAGGAGTCCTGTGAATCAGATGTTTGTGTGGGTGGTAAAATTAGAGTTGTCAAAAATACTAAAAATTTGAAACGGATACAATACTCATTTGCAACAGTATCGATACCAGCAGTGCTTTCTCATAAAGAAAAATCAAACATTTTATTTCTCCGTCTCCACTAGCCACAGAAGGCTCGAACGGACGTTGAAATGTCCGATTTAAAATCATTCTGTCAATAATAATCCACTAATTCTAGCCCTGCTGGTTTTTCCCTATCATTGGTGGGTATCTGTTGCTTCAACAAGCTAAAAGCGTTCTGATAGGTTCATGACTAGAGCATCTCCTGTGTAAGTGCAAAGTTTTGAGTGAGTTATATCGGACCTGTGTTATGGAGAAGCGTGCATGCGTGCGTATGTCTGTCCGTCGGTCTGTCTCTCTCGTTTGCACCGGGATTTCCCCCTACGTTGTCGGATATTAAGGGACTAGTTTGGGTCTCTGTGGCTGTGTTTTTTGCTTAGTTGCTTGCAGTCTATGCTGCAGAGGCCAGGACCGGCAATATGATGTTTAACATGCTTGTGCAGTATAAGCTCACTCCCCTCAATAAAAAAGAGCAAATCATGATGCCGATCTACACCTGTCAATCAAAAATGTGTTGTTTGATCTCAGACAACTCAGACAACTTTAAAATATTGTTTTCATCTTAAAATATAATATTAAAAATCTATTTTTATGCCTCTTAATGTGTTGTCATTTTTTCCCCCGTGGTATCGAAAATGATATCGAATATCGATATTTTCCTGGGTATTGTATCGAAGTTAGAAATTCTAGTATCGTGACAACCCTACACTTCACAACTTAAAAGTCTCTTGGCTTGGGGTTGAAAAACAGTTCTGAGAATCAGCTTTCCTAAGACAGCGATAAAAATATCATCAAACAAAAAACAAAGGTTTACTTGGTGACATTTTGACTTCGTGGAAGTGTGTATGAGCATGAGATTGGAGGGAAGGAAGGAGGGGGGGCGCGGGGACGGCAGACCGAACCCTAAGGAGACAGAGAGACCCGAGCGTTATCGTCACAGTGTGATTATTTTGTCCCCGTCTAATGACAGCGCGACACACTGGTCCGACCGCATTGTCAGACTAAGTTTCAACAGCAACAGCTTATTTCTAATGACAGCTCTGCCCCTCCGACGAGGTATGCGGGTTAGACGCGACACAGACCGTGAACCCGAAGCGGTCGCCAGACGGGTAGGAAACAGCCCTGCCTTGTCGTGGCTGGCTGGCTGTGTGATGCGTCTCCGCCGGCAGCCAGACGTTCGTGCGAGAGAGGGATGTAATGTTTGATGCGGTTTATCAGGAAGGAAACACACGTTGTGTAAAAGGAAGCCAGTTAGACAGGCCATCGTGGCTACGGCAAACCCAAACGGCACACAACACATTCTGTGGGTGGCAAGTTCAATTAGGTAGTAGGGAAGAGATTTATGATTGCTGCGTGACTGACTGATGCAGACACCTTGCACGAGGCAGCGCCCTGCAGGCTGGCAGCGCCCCAGGCCAATCATGCCATCTGTCTTCCTTTTCCCTGTTCTTGTGCCAAGGACATTTTGGTTGCAGCCAGGCAGACATAGAGAACATTGAATCCACTAGTCAATGATAGTAACGCTATAGGCTAGAGCTGAACAATTAATCAAAAAAAATAAATAAAAATCGAAATCGCAATATGAACTTCTGCAATTTCCAAATCACAGAGGCTGCAATTAATTGGATTAAAAAATGGATTTCTAAACAAGGTGTTTCAGAGCTGCGGGTAATATTTGGTCGATGAATCAAGTACAGTATTGGTGAAAACCTTTCATCATACTCAAACTCAGTAAATGTTTAACTTAACTTTAAACAATTTTAAAGTTCTAAAAAATGTATGACAAGAAAAACTTATGATGATATGAATTGCAGTTTAAATCGCAATTGCAATATTCTATTAAATAATCGCAATTCGATGTTTTGTCAACATCTTTCAGCCCTACTATAGGCATTATGGATTCAAGCTAACCCTAAAAAATAAGTTAGATGAATTCTAGTCCAACCTAGAGAGAATTCATTAGAAGAATTAATTAGAACACATATACCGATTATATATTCTTCAGAACTTTGTCTATAAATCTTATCTAAATGAGCCTTACTGGTGGCGTTGGTGCGCACATAGATGATCTCGCTCTTGGCTCCGTGGACCTGGTGCTCGTCGGAGGCCGACAGCTGGGTCTTGACCATGATGGCGTACTGTGTCCAGGGCTTCAGCGGCAGGATGAGGTGTCCCGGTTCAATCTGCTCTTTGTCCCCCTCGGTGGCTCGCGGCGGAGGGTCCACGTCCGCGATCACCCAACTGTTGGAGCCACAGGCGTCCTGCCCGTCAAACTCGGTCACGTTCTTAAAGGGTCTGACGTGGGACACACAAGAATAGAAATGAGTTACTGAGGCCTAAACTGTATTTCACTCGGGAGTAGATATTCAGTCAGTTTGATGTTCTCAAATTGTGTCATTAAGGAGAAGAACCATCTGCAACATCACTGAGGTGAAAATGGCTTTGGTTTAAAGTGATTTAAAGTCTTTAAAGTTCAACATCACTTTATGAGAGAAGAGCCATGGGTAGCAGGGTAGGTCGCTATGTGGACACAAGCTGAGTTCTGATCAACATCAGCTGGGTCACCTGGGGGAGGGTGTGTGATGTTCAAAGACCCGAAACACCGCAGGAGGCCAGGAACGTAACTGAAGATGCGTCCAGGTCGGATCATCAGCAGATGTATTGGTACAGACAGTCAGTCTGATTCTCTCCAGAAATGTAGAATTAAATATATCTGACCAATTGGAAGCCGGAATGTTGTGAGTGCAGACACAATCCTGCACAAGTGTCTCTGGCCAAAACTATCCCTATCCACCAGGCAGCCAAATGCTGGTAGATTTTGGCTATAGCTGGTAGTCTGTCAATTCTGCCAGTCACTTTGGAGAGAGTAGCCAACCTGTGTTTCATCAGCTTTTTCTACTCTAAAAGCTACGTTAGTACTACAAAAAAATCTAATTGGCTGGTGAAGATCTGAGTCTACTACCACTGTGGCTAATTGGCGACAAAGTTAGTTTCGTGCCCTGGAGAAGTAACTTACGCTTCTTTGTAGAGCACCATGAAGCCCAGCAGATCTCTGAAGTCTGGAGGCCAGAAGGGTTCCCACTTGATGATGATTTTATCGCTCAGGGTTCGGACCTGGGTAAACTTCAACACATGGTTCTCACCTGAGGTACAAAAAAACAAAAACATAAAAAAAAACATTCCTCAATGAAAGCAATGAACAGCAGGGAAAGTTCCCAAATGAAGCAGGCAATCATGACAGTATTTTTTTTGACAATAAGGAGACAGCGGTGGGGAACTGGCCCACTGTCATTTTAAGTAGAGCTGGGTGATAATTCAATATTGTCGTTTATCGTCTTTCAAGTGGAATCATATCATGGTGATAGAGTGATTTTGGGATATCGGGACACACAATACATCTGCCTAAATTGATAACAAGTTTTTTTTAAACTCTATGGGTGAGGTATTACCATTCGGTTCAATGGGATGGACATTAATTTGATTATTTAACGTGATTTTGCGATGTGATTGTGATATTGAAAAAAATCCCTAATTTTAAGTAGTTCTAGATAAGATTGCTAGTTAACCTGCTGCCTAAATTTAAAATAAAACACAGAATGAAAGGTCTTGATGGGCTTAGGTCCTCAGCCAACATTTGTGAGCGACACCTGATGAAGGCACATTTGCTGAAACATGTAGCAGTAAAGACTTTAACTTCTCTAAAAAAGATCACCGTGACTCGGGGCGCCCTGGTGGCTCAGCTGGCTAAGGCACACACCATGCAACTGTGACGTCCTGGGTTCAAATCCGGCCTGGGACCTTTGTCGTATGTCATCCCCCTCTCTCCCTACCTTTCCTGTCTCTCTCTCTCTACTGTCAATCCAATAAAGCAGAAATACCACAAAAAAAAAAAAAAAAAAAAAAAAAAAAAAATATATATATATATGAGAAAGATTACCCTAGTTTTCATATTTATAACAGAAAGATGAGCACCTCTTTTCAGGTAATCTTAAAAATGGTTCCTGGTGCATAAAGCAGGAGTGCACTCTGGTATCATCTCTCAACTTGCATAGTATTTGTGGTTTGAGATAGAAGGGCCAAAAACAGAACAACATCAATATCAACACATGTTTTATTTGATTGCTTGTTCCTGATAAGCTGTGTCAGTAATAAGTACGCAGAAAGACATTTGCAAACAAACAAAGGGAGGAAATGACCATCATAAAAATAACTGTGACTATGTTTGACTGTCACCATGACTGACTCAGCGCTGTTGTTGCCATAGTAACTCCTGCTATGTTGGACATGGTCACCAGGACAGAGGTTCTTACATGAAGCCTGGTCTCCGTTGTTCTTGGAGGAGATTTCGTTCTTGATGTGCCGCTCCTTGGTTCCCGTCACCTCCTCCATCTTGCGGATCTCGGACATGCAGAGCTTGGAGTTGTAGTGGAAGAATATGCGTCCCTGCAGGATGGTCAGCTTGTGTTTGGACCAGTCCCAGAGCTGCCGCAGGTTCTGGTTGTCCAGAGCGTAGAACGAGTAATTCCTGAGAGGAACACAGAAGACACGGTTCTTCAAGACATACTTTAGCCCACGCATGCAATTTGGGTGACCGTGTTATCAAAAGTCCCGAGTGAGAATCAAATCCCTAGCCTTGGCGGTGGTAGTGCCATGTGCAACCCATTGAGCTACACAGCTTCTTCCACCTAGCCTGAGTGAAGCCTCGTATATATGATTTGGGAAAGACAGACTAAAAACAGCTACCACAGAGAGACATTTTGAAAAGGTCAGTCCTTCTGCTTTTAACTCATAATTACAGGAGGAGGTTTTTGACATGGCGAGGATGAGATGGGCGCAGAAGACGGAGACTCACCCGATTTCCTGGACCTCTCCACGGATGACACGGAGTTTGCGGAAGAAGGAGAGGGACACAAGGGCGTAGGAGCGCCGCACCTTCAGGTAGCCAGTGATCTCCTCCAGCTGGCCCAGGTTGGCCTCCAGCTCGGCTGCTATGTTGTCTACAGAGGGCCAAAACACAACCTCAGTCAAGTGACTTCTGATTCTTCAGCAGGCTTAGTTCTCCAACTACAGATATAGAAGTTCCCCTACAGCTGTTCTTTGACACCAAACTCTTCTCTACTGTCTGTGTTTCAACTCTAGGTTTCATCTTTAATTACATCAGTGTCTCCACTCCACTGTGTATCGTCACAAACGCCCGGTCTTTTTTTTTTTGCAACAGCTAAAGAAACTGATTTCCCTATTTGGGCTCTTGCACGCTGGAGCTCAATCAACCACACTAAGTGTACTTTGTGTCTGGGAACAAACCAAGGATACTCACTTCCTCCACGCAGGTTGATGACCAGGCTCCCGTTGAGAACAGTGCAGCCTCTCAAAGCCTGAGCAGCCGTGACAGAATCCACAGTTTTCAGACCCATACATACCTTGGGACAGAGACCTGCACAGGGAGTGCAGTTGAGCCTGCAGAACAGAGGAAAAGGACATTGATTTAGACATCATTCAAAGAAGTGTGTTCGCATGATAAGATGTGTTTTGTGGTACATTACAGTCATTTGACATCTTTATAGAATTGGGGTCAGTTCCCTTTCAATTCAGTTCATATAGGAAGTAGATCTTCTTCAAAATTGAAATATTGGAACCTAAAAAAGAGCTCTTGTGTCCAGTGTATGAAAGAAAACATTGAGAACGAAGGCTCTCTTAACACTACGCGAGTGTCAGTTTGGATATGTGTTTTGAACAGTTTATTGAAAGCAAATTGACCCCAAACCTTCACCTTGACAACCGTGTTAAATAACCTGTCTTACATAATCTTTTCATAACAAGAGTCTCCTCTCATAACAAATCGCGACGTGGCTCTGCGTGCCAGCCATATTAACCGATTTCCTGCAATGCTGTCTGTACGTTCTCCGCACTCGTAATGGGATAAGTGCACACTTTCATAAGGTCAAATCAGAAGTACAGTACGCCCTCTGCAACCGTTTAAATTCGCACAGCGGGCCGAACAGTCAACTTTTAGTGGCGTCGCATGCCGCAGAGAACACAGACAAAATCTTTTTTTGAAGGTTTCAATTTGAGGGGATTAGAGCGGGGATTAGACAATGATGGGTTGTTTGCTCGGGGCCATTGTCCTGGGTTCCACATGTGTCAAAGCCGTTTTTCCGCCGGCTGGTTTATGAGGTGAGAATGGCCTTGTCTAGCAACTGTCGGGTAAGCTGGCAGCACAATTAGGCAAGAATGTGGCATTCCCTCGTGTATGCCGAATAATGGAGGCCCGGTGGCATTGGGTTTCAGGCATGTGACCGGGGCTTTAATGAGGGTGACATACTGCTTAAGATGGAAAAAGAGTTCACTTTCTCCCTTTCTATTCCGTTCTGAGTAAATGTGCGACAATTTTCATGGCAACACGCGTCTCATTTGAAAAGTACAAACACATGAGGAATGTAGAATCGAGGTACACACTGTGTGCTGCGGGCATCTTGTACTTGTGAATGAGATTAATATTCATAATGATAGATTTCAACTGCAAAAGCAAACCACCCACACCACACAAGGGTTTAAAAGTCCAATGCAAAGAAAAAAATAGTTGAAAAAGAACATTTTCATCATAATGCAAAGACCTCTAATGAAAGATAGATTAAGGCATCTTTTTTTTGGCTGGTTCATAACTTCCCTGATCTAAACTTGACCTTTTTCCCCTCTCCAATACCACATCTGCAGCCTCTCATAACGCGCTGGAGTGCTTCGCTTATCCTCAAAGCACTTTCATTTCCACAGTTTAGTTTGAAGCCAAGAAAGGGTCAGAGATACCAAACGAGAGAGACGGGCCACAGAGGGGAACAGGAGGCAAGTCAGAGTGAAAAGGCCGAGATATGAGTACATTCGGGCACAGAGAGGGCAACAGTAACCTCGAGGTTAGAGGAGCAGGATTATGACTGGAAGATTGTTTATTAAAATCTCTGGACGTGCTGGGAAAATCTGAACGGGGAAAGCAAATGAGAAACACTCTTTCCTCTCTCAACAACCGCTGAGGTGCGTTTGAGCAAGGCACTTTACCCCCAGATGCTCCAGTCAAAAGTTTGGACACACGCAATTGTCTTTATTCTTTTACTACATTTCACATTTTCGAATAATAGTAAAGACATCAAAACTATGAAATAACACAAATGGAATTATGCAGTGACTAAAAAAGTGTTAAACAAATCAAAACTATCTTATATTTTGGATTCTTTAAAGTAGCCGCCCTTTGCCTCGACAGAAAAGCAAAGGCTTTGGAAAGAAATTCATACATAGGCATCAACTTCACTATTTATATTTGTCTAAAAAACAAATTTAAAGCATTTAACCATAAGCCTTTAAGATAATGAAAAACACAGTATATTCAATCAGGTGTGTCCAAACTTTTGACTGGTAGTGTATGTAACTGTATGAATGTGAAGCAGGTTGTTGCTGAAAAAAGAACATATATGCTCAGTAAACCTTCTGCGGATAAATAAAGGTTAAACACGCAAAGACATTAACAGCACAGCAGTAGTGCGACCACTTTGCCTTGTCATCATTGTTGTCAGTGGTGGACTACCTGAACTACACTGCAGTAGTTGCTTTCCAGACAGAGCAGCTAGCCAGGGGAGCAGGCCGAGACCCCTGGGGGATCGTCAGTCTGTCCCAAATGCCTATCTCCCTTCTCTATCTCCTCTGGGGCTTCAACCGCCAGCCAGCCAGCCAGGCAGCCAGGCAGGCAGGCAGGCAGGCAGGCAGGCAGGCAACTAGTCAGCCATGTTGTGACAAAAGACAACAAGGCTCGAAAAGTCCAGCTGCGTTTCAACCTCTGTCTAAGTAGATGATTAGGGTGTCTGGAGTGGAGTCTCTATCCTTGCAACACGCCTACACACACCAACAGCCTTGTCGAGGGTCACGGTCAGCAACGGAGTCCAAGAGGGAGCCAGTGAAGGTCAGCGGTGGGTCAGCGCAACGGAGACACACAAACACCACTCCCTACTTCGGAGAGGGCATCCAGTTTGGATACTCACTCACTCACACTCAAACACACACATTCAGGAAGGTACACACACGTATGCAACGTACCAAAAGATGCAAAACTATTAATTTGTTCATTCAGTCATTCATTGCTTTCAAAAACGTGGTGTGAAGGACAAAATCCTATTTAAAATGGCAAATGTGGCTTCAAATGTAAACAGTGTTCAAAAACTAGTTTCTGCAAAACCTCAACACAGAAAATTACATGGAGCTGACAAGCAGGTCGTAAACTACATACTTAGAGAAAAAAATAAACAACAACTTCATGTCCTTCAAATGTCCGCATTTGCCTATAGCTCGCACACTGCAATGCAGACACGAGCGGTGAGTAAACAACCATCAATTTTGTGCGGTGAGTGAGCGACAGAAAAATGCAGTGGATGGATACCGAGTCAAAAGCAGAAGCACAGATGTGGCAGCCTTCCTGCTGAGCTGCACTGCTCTGACCTAGCTGGCACACACACACACACACACACACACACACACATACACACTCACACATGAGAAGTGTGTGCACACATTCACACATACAGAGTGCTGTCTGAGCACAGCAAGGGAACCGTCAGTTACTGCATTGTCATTCTGTGCTACACACAGTGAGGAGAGCAAAAGCTTACACAGGAATGTGATTTCAGTATTTTTCACACATACAGCTCTCATTTATTTCTAATGGAGATTCAGGTTTTTCTGTTTTTTTTCCCTCTGCGTTTTGTTTTTCTGATCACGCTGAAACAATATATTTTTCCCGCTTCTGTCAAATACACTGATCAAACGATTGCTGCATAATACCTGGGAGCCTTTGTAATACCCTGTAGTAAGCAAAAATGCATTTGCAAATGAAAGCATCTTTTTTTCTTTTTTTCGCACAATGCAGCGATGCGACAGTGAATTCTCATTAGGGAGGTTTTCAGGGAAATTATGCACAATTAGCAAAGTCGATGAGCAATTGTTTTTACCTATGCATGGGGACTGGATTATGTGTGGAAATCATGGCGTGTGCGTGAGCGTGCATGTGTGTTCTACGCATGCAGAATGGCCGACTTCACTGATCACAAATCTACTTTACTGATCACACACTTGTCCCGTTGCAGCTGAGCAACGAGAGCCCATCAGACCGGTGTGAGCGTCCACTTACGAGGAGGAGTTGACGGTGGTGTATCCAGAGGGACACTCAGGGATGCAGGCTCCGTTGTGGATGACGTACTCGTGGCAGTCCGGACTCTTGCTCTGCTCCTTCTCTCGCTTGCATTTGTTGTGGAGCTCCTGGCAGAACGCGAAGGAGACGCAGCGCCAGCCCTTGAAGGTGTAGTGGTTTTCGGGGCAGCGCTCCACACAGGTGCCCTGGTGCTGGAGGTTGCGGCAGGCCACGCAATGACCGGCCGAACTGGGCTTGAGGCAGCCGCCCAGGCACTGGTCGTGGCAGCACTGGTCGTCCCTGGTGCAGGCCCGGTGCTTACAGTGAACGGGGCACACTGGAGGAGAGAGGGGTAGGAGAGAGAGACCAAGGTTAAGTTAGCGAGGGTATTCATGAGATGAAGAGAGGAAGGTGAGACAGGAGAGAGAAAGAGTTAATAGGCCAATTAATCTTTAGATGTTAGGTGTTGGCCTACAAGTCTTAAGAGCCCAGGGTGAACTGCAGGAAGAGGAACACAGGAAACAGCAGCTTATCGTCATTCAAACTGTTCTGTTATTTCAGTTCCCTATATGACTGAGGTGATTTTAATCAGTCGCTGATTACATCTTCCATGCCATAAAAATCTAAAATGGTCAGACCTGTGTCTCAGCAGAAGTCAAATCCCTCCTCACTTGCTAGTGTCTAGCCAGCAGGCCAGAGGACCATCTGCCATTGGCCAACAAGCATACTGAATACAAACAGCAGGGATCCACCACCAGTTGACAAAAGACAGACACTCATCCAGAAGGCTGAGTGAAAGTGAGAGAGCGAAAAAAAAAACCCAGTGGCTTTGAAAGGCATATTTTGCAAGTGAGGAACTTGTGTTTGCCACTTTAATTGTGACAAACTGTCGTGGCTTTGTTTCTTTTTTTCTTTTTCTTTTTTTTTTACAATGGCTTTACCGCATTTAGGGTTACTAAATGAGTGACAAACAGAGAACTGGGCTGACCTTTATCTTCCATTCTACAGTCAGGTCAACAAATGCCCCAATGCAGCTGGAGTGACTGAATAAAATTTATACACTGGCCTCTTTCTAGCAATGTGACCTACACAAACTCCTTGGGAGCAGGCAGAAGAAAATAAACTGTGGCAGAAAGCTACAGTGATCTGAAACACACACACACACACACACACACACACACACACACACACACACACACACACACACACACACACACACACACACAAGTTCAGCGATGTTACTGGAGTTTGCACACACTCCACTAAGGAAGGAGACACAGAGCCTGTTGGTTGGCTGTGTGTGTGTGTGTGTGTGCGTGTGTTCTCCCAAGTAAGAGTGCCTCTGTAAATCAGCCTGTTACATAACATTATACTCTCTGGATTGGCAGGTGTGTGTATATGTACCAGTGTTTGTTTGTTTGAATGTGTGTGAGTGCAAGTGTGCAAGGATGGAGGCTTCTCAGAGGAAAATACAGCAGACTGACCTGTCCACTGGGATTAGCTCCTCATCCAAGAGAGCCAGATTAACATTGGCCAACAGCAGGGGAGATAATGAAAGGTCGAGGTTAGAGGCAGGTCACAGTTCAGACCCTAAGGGTGTGTGTGCGTGTGTGTGTGTGCACGTTTGTCTTTTGCGGGTCTGAACAAACAACATTCAGCCACGTAACCCTACACTGCTACGAGGCGTTCAGATAATCATAACTAGAGAGAATGACTCACAACGAAGGGGAAATGCTGGCACTGTACACCAAACTGAGTGACACAGTGAATTTTAATGTAATCATCTGTTTTTCTTGATATCTGGTATCGGCCAGCTATCGTTGAGCCATTACTCTAGCATGTGTCCGAAATCTGCTTGGGTTCATTAGTGCTACAGCCATCGTGCGACACGAGGTCAGCCCTTAAAGGCACAAAACAACATGGACCCCTGTCCTCTTGCGTTCACTGAGGTAAGCCTTTCAAACGCCTGACCTAAAAAAGTGTGTGTGTGTGTGTGTGCGGAGCCAGCAATATGAGAATGGCGGTGGGAGGGGGAGGTGCAAGGGGGCAAGATTCTAGGAAAACAAATGATATAACCAACTTTCGTCTACCTCAGCGTAGACTACATAACCCACTCCACGTTGGGATTTAATAACACAAGGACGGGGACAATTTCCACAGTGGAAATAAAAATTGACAATGCTTTTTTCCTCCTGATATTATGTTTTCCTTCCATTTCCACATCAGTCTATTGCAAAAGCTCCCCTCCCACCCGCTTACCTCAAGGCAACATGTACACATGTGCACACTTACGCTCTCACACACACGCGCACACACACACACACGAGCGCACACACACACACACGCACTCGCACACACACACACACACACACACACACACACACACACACACACACACACACACAGCGGCTTTGCTGGCTGCTTTCATTCACTCCTGATCCTGCTGAAGGGCTCCATGCCGGAGCACAGGCCCAGCAGCAGATCCACCCTCAGCCTTAGCCAATGTGTTGGCTAGCTTCTACAGCTAGCCATTCAAATGGCCTCTCCCATCTCCAAGGAAGAGCACCGCACAGATTAACCCCTTGTGTCCCTCTCCGCTGCCTCCCAGCCAGTCAGACAGCAGCAGCAATGGGAGGTATGCGGAAAACCGACATGAGAGCCACATAGTAACAGGCTGGGGCTGAACTGAAGCGAACTGCACTGCACTGCTCTTTCTCTTCTGCCCTCTCACTGTAGGGACTCGGCTGAAAATAATCAAAAACACAAGTGGTTCTTGTGAAGAAATGAGGTGGCTTCCTGTGAATTTCACTTTCACCACGCATATAAATCTTTGGTGGACAGGAGGAAAAAACATAGCAGATCCCTCCTACAAAATATTTTTATTCACAAGTCCTCGTTGAGAGTTTTGTGGTGCACTCTGTATAAATGGGTTTAAAATGGTGTTGTAACAAGCACATGATGTTACTGTTGCACTAAACAGCTCTGCACCTCAGGTAATGGATCATGCCTCATCATGTCTGTGCCTCATTAGGAGTTTCTACAGACTTTATCTGTTGTAGAACAAATCAAGAGTTTCCTTCCAAAAGCAGATATCCAGCATTTGAACAACATCGAAAATAAAGTACAAGTAAAGAACAACAGTAATTTATGACTCATCTTAAGACCTTAGTAAAATTGTTTGTTGACAGAATTTCAGGTAGCATATGGATCATTTTGGAATGAAACCCTTCCAATGTTGCAGCACGCCTCTCAGTCATTATTCAGTTTATGATGTTGACTACCACTAAGCTGTCAACACGTGATCACCAGTTAAACCGTTCTGCGCCGGCTGAGCCGTTGTTTTCTTCTGGAGAGAGTGGTGACCGACCTAGAGGAAGTGTTACCTGAGGCGCACCGCTCAGATTTTCCACCTTGCCGCTGCGCTCAAAGTTCAAATTATTTGAACTTTCACCTTGTTTGCCGCTGACCTTTCAAAGCGCGTCCAATCAGATTACAGCACTGTGTCAGTTACAAAGAGCAGTTAACAGAGGTGTACAACATTAAAATTTTACCAAAACCTCAGGAAAAGGTTTTGCTTTTTGATTTTAGCAATATCAGAGACGATTTGTATGTCCCGCCTTCCTGATATGAACGCTTCCGTGATGACATATCGGCAAGCCTCCCTGCACCCTACCTAGTGGTGAGTTCAGCTCAGACCGCTTATCATGTGTTGACAACTTTAGGCAGAAAACAATTCACTTCCTCTTTGCAAAGTGATAGGGTTAGGTAGAATGCAGAGAAACCAGGGAGTCCTGTTCAGATACACAACATGACCTCTTGTTTAGGTTTTTAATGTTGCGTGACTGATGTTTTAACGGAAGAACAGGTAGGCAGACAGAGGGTTTCTGGAAAAAACTGGGGTTAATGTGGATCAACCCATTTCAACAACTGATGTTTAGCTTCAGACATTCGCCGAGTACCGCCTGAGAGAACAGGTGGGCCATCATGACCCCATGCAAGAAGTCAAGTACCAAAACGAACCAGTCAGCGTCTAAAGATTAGATGATAAAGAAAGTTGAAACGGGTGAGGTGGCCAACATTTAGGCTACTCTCCCTGGAGTTGACTTGGCCAAGTCTGCTGACTTGAATACAATGGTGGATCTTAAATTAGTAGTTTTCTTCACTAGCAGACATCTCAGAGGCTTCTATAATAACAACAACAACAGCAGCAGTGGCCACACTGAAGGAGATAGACTTGTTTCTTGTGTGCTTGTCAAAATGCTTTCAAGGTCGGGACCCTGAGGACCTTCAGAGTGAGGCCACCCCAAGCCCACTTTGATCTCCCAGAGCGAGGACGATGCTGAGGAGGCTGTTTTTTGGGGGAGTGCATCATTCTTTCCTTAAACATGCAAATCTCTCAGTGCTGGACCCAGTTTTCTCTATTATTATAGCTCCTGCAGCCAGCACTGTTCACTCTGGAACCATGAAAAGCCCAGGCCTTTTCTCAGTTTAGTCTGGGTCAATTAGTAATGCTCAGCTTGAATATGGTCCTGTCAGCGTCTCAGCTCGTTATCTTCCATTTGGACAAAGTAAAATCACTTGACAACAAGAAATCAATGGGCTTCTGGGGAGGCAAGTGTTGGGTCAGCGGTTGGACTTGGGTCTGTTGACGATTGGCTAGATCTGAAGATGTTTATCGCCCTCCCTTCTCCAATCTCCTCATCCTTCTGGGTTGCTCTAGCACACCGGTCAGGGCCTGTCTGATCTCCTGTCATGCGGTCTGTGCAAAGTGCAGCAGGATCACATGAAGTCCGGGGACGATGCTGAGGAGGCTGTTTTTTGGGGGAGTGCATCATTCTTTCCTTAAACATGCAAATCTCTCAGTGCTGGACCCAGTTTTCTCTATTATTATAGCTCCTGCAGCCAGCACTGTTCACTCTGGAACCATGAAAAGCCCAGGCCTTTTCTCAGTTTAGTCTGGGTCAATTAGTAATGCTCAGCTTGAATATGGTCCTGTCAGCGTCTCAGCTCGTTATCTTCCATTTGGACAAAGTAAAATCACTTGACAACAAGAAATCAATGGGCTTCTGGGGAGGCAAGTGTTGGGTCAGCGGTTGGACTTGGGTCTGTTGACGATTGGCTAGATCTGAAGATGTTTATCGCCCTCCCTTCTCCAATCTCCTCATCCTTCTGGGTTGCTCTAGCACACCGGTCAGGGCCTGTCTGATCTCCTGTCATGCGGTCTGTGCAAAGTGCAGCAGGATCACATGAAGTCCGGGGAATAATGCTGCAGGAATGCCTGGCTCTTTATCTCATTAGCAGGAGTTTCACTTGGATTGGGAGGGGGGCAGAGCCACACAATGAGACGCTCAATTCCCTGCCCAAAATGGACAACATCAACAAACCAACACAACTCGAGGCCCCTGTGTGAGAGAGATGAATACAACCTGTCAGGATGATGCCAAGTTGGAATGGGAGGTGACGGAACAGATTTGCACAGACAGCCAACGGCGAGCTCCAACGACGTGGGGTGTCGACAAGGCAGACAGAGTCCACTCTGCGCGCAAGGAATGGCTCGTACAAAACAGTTCCTTGTCCACCGTGTCGGACTGTTCTGTAATCAACACACCAAGTGTATGAACAATTCCCAGAGTTTCCCCCATCTTTGTTGTTTCCATTAAAGGATAAGGCTGGTGTTTTTAATGCATTGCTTACCATCAACAAATCCTATGAAAATAACAAAATCAACAATTGCGTTTGCTCTACTCCCGTTACTTTCTGACTTCCCACGTACCGTTTTTAGCCGTCAACCTGGAAGTCATTGGCTCCAATTGTAAGCTAAAAACCTTGAAATACAGCTCACAAGACATAGTTTCAATTTTAAAAATCGCTAACTGTTACCACGAAAAGTCAGGCTGTTGTAGTTATTACCAAATCACATTCAAATGGGAACAAATTCTTCATTACGCCGGGGACTATTTTCGGTGCTGCGGAACTACTTTCCTGAGATCGCAAACGTGTTTACATCCGGCTTATTAAGTTGTTTGAGGAAAAAGCCGGCTGGCCCGGTGCATCGCGATGATGAAATATGTTGCCCAGAGCAACGGCATGGCTCTTTGATGTGTTTTTAATCCTTTTTTTAATACAATGGAGTTCTATGGCTGCTGGGACATGGCTGCATTGGGCACCGGCTACATGGACGAGACTTGTTGGTAAAAATCATTGCTGATTTTGTTATTTTCATAGGATTTGTTGATGGTAAGCAATGCATTAAAAAACACCAGCCTTATCCTTTAACTTCAAATTCAAGCCAGTGTGCAATGAGTTATATATTTATATAAGCAGGAGGGTAGTATTTATCAAGCTTCATTGTAGCCTAAAGCACAGGGATTTCTGCCTAATACTAAGAGACTCGGCCCTTGATATTAACCACAATCCCTCTTAAACATTTTGTGGTGTGTTCTTCCATGTTGCTTTTTGGCAGGGACATAAGGACGATACATTGAGGCCATTTGCGTTAAGATCCCGTTAGACCCCAGAAAATGCCAAACGGAATGTGGCGGTGCGCTAGTTGGCAATTAAAATTCCATGGCCATGACAAGGGTAGTATTTAGTTGCTTGTGAATGAAATTATTGCTGAAAGCCCAGAAGAGAAGAATCAAGAGAAAGAACAAATGAGGTGCCTCAGCCGGCACAACCCTACATGGTGATCTTCCGATGTTTCAAAAGAGGCACATTCGACTATTTAAAGTACATTGGCTGTGCAACAGACCCGTTGACCCCCCAAAGCAAAATGTCAACTAATTTTTATTTTGTATTCTTTCTGCCATTCCAACTCTAGATCAGTTAATAATGGTGACTGCTTATTCACCGCCATATGTTGTACACATTTTGCATACTGAATAGACTGTCAAAACTGAACTGAACAGATTAATTGGTCTTTAAAATAGGACAAAGTTCGCTCAACACACTGCTTGGCTCAGTGCAAAACACTTGACTAGATATATGGGGAGGTTGGGGTAGCTTGAAAAAAAAAATAGACAGCATTTTTAAGAACTTGGGAGAAGAGCCATTCCCAGCTCGTTATCTTGTTAGTGTTGTATATATCAAATATAACATCCAAAATAAATCAACCAATGGTCATAAATCGGTAATATCCACTTCATTTTTAAACACATCTGGTATGCCCACTTGGTTAGAAACATGCTTCCAGGAGAGAGCTTTCCTACCGAGGTCCTGATACAACCTCAGACTTGTGTTGTATAATTCAAAAAATTCTGGTATTACCACTATCAATTTTTTTCTTTCCCTTCCTGGCTGACTACTTCCCTTGTCGTTTCTATTGGACGAACAAAGGTCTCATCACAACTCGGCTGAACTTTGGTCTCACGGGTACCGAACTAGATGCAGAGGAAATTTGTTTGTGCACGGCGTAAGCCATTGGAAATAATATGTTTTAGAGCAGAGGGGTTGAATTATTGCATCCAGTGTGAAAGTCCCTATACTGCTTGCTGCAACCCTCCATGTTGTATTTTGCTGAAAGATAACTATGGGAGTCAACCAATTCTCAGAGTTGACATTTGAATGATAAGTGCTGCTAAATGGATCATTTGGCAGCCAAATTAACTGGTGGACCCTAAAGATAATTAGAAAAGGTCTTAAGTCGCGTTCTATGAGGTACGTATGTTTGCTAATAAGCAGGGTAATACTGAACTGATAGATTTTGAAGAGGAGCTTGGCGTGACGTTTCCGATACAAAGAGTGAATGGTATGTATCGGGGCTTTCAAGGACCCAAACACAGGTTGACAGTTGGCCTACGGAGCAGTTGTCAGTTGAGTACAATTAGGACAATAACCTATGGGTGTATCTATGTACAGCAAACACAACTGTATAATTGTGTATTGTCTTTAAATGTTTTTTTTTTTTAAGTACAGCTGGATTGTAATACCACTAAATGTCATAAAAACTCAATTCCAAATGATTCCAAATATGAGCTGGGTGTAGACCATTTTTTTCCCCATTGCTCATATTTCAATTCAAATCCAGTGCCTATCAAAAGTCTAAACACGCTCTAAAATTTTCTAGAGTTTAACAAAAGCAAGACCCCTCACAGTTGCCCTTTGCACGTCAAACTGATAATTTCACCTCGCCTTAGGCCCAGATCATCAATCTCCCAGCAGCAGCCTGGGATGATGATCTGGTTTTGGTGATGACTAGTATCTAAACCCTAGTCTGACACACACGCCTCTGTCCACACAGCGCTGACGTCTGTCATTAATACAGAGCTGGTTTCCTGGTTTCCTCTCTACCAGTGGGGAACAGATGTTACGCTCCCCGCTGCCGTTTCAAAACACGTCTCTGCCTACTGCGGCTCCCTCCCTACCTTAAATAAGGATGAGACTGCAGCAAATGCAGATGGATGGATGGCATGACATAAAATCAACAATGATTAATTCATTGATTCATTCTGGGTGAGATTAAAGAGAAAGTTGAGCCTGTAACTGAATTCATATATGGCATTACAGTTGAGTCTGTAAAACAAATCTTACTGAATATAGACAGTATTTATTTTAGGTCCCTCTGGATTAAGGACAACAGAAAAATGCTAAAATGTGAACTGTAAAATTGTCTCCAAAAGCAAACCAAAGACTGGGAAATGTGACAGTGGCCAACGGCAGTATCCGAAAATATAACATTGAAAATATAAACATTTTCAGACAAACAACTGTTAGCCCTACAATTAAATCAGGTTCATCTGGGGGCAAAAGCTCAAACAAACATTGTCTGGGTACATAAACAGTCAATCTCCAGTTCATTATCAATGAAACAGCCACAGGTTTTTTTGCCTGATGACAATACAGATTAATGTATTTTTCTGAGCTTTAGCTTTGGAGGAGTTGAGGATGTTTAAAAATAAAAATCAATAATAATAACAACAATCATTTAAAAAATCATCCTAGATTATGGAAATAAGGTAGAGCTTTTGGTTTCTGCTTTTCAGCAGCGCTGCTGATCGAAGGGCCTGCAGACACAGAAGGAAGACATTGATTAAGAGGAGAAAATGGCCGACTAATCGAAAAAGAGAGAAAGATTAACAGGGGCTGACAATCACCTGTACTGAGCAGCGTCGCAGTCACGCCCCTTCAGTCGATTCACACTTACCGCACACAGAAAACCCAAGACAGGCCTCAGTCAAGATGAATCATAACTGTCATTCTGTCGCCTAGATAAGCGTAACCCTAACCACAGATGAATAAGTTAGAGATGCACAGAGACAGTGTGCCATTAATCTATGAAACTAATGCAAAATTGATTACATACTATTATGGAAACAACAGTTGGGAGTGAAGTGCGTCAGAGGAAAAGGAAAAGACATCAAAACCATCTGTATTTCAGCTTGGACATGACTTTATAAAAAGCAATAGCCTAAAGACCTTGGGTTATTTGTCCCATTTTTTTCCTGGTACCCATTTGCCAACTGGTCTGACTCAACAACAGCGGGGCTCAGCTGAGGCGGCCGGGGTAGCAACAGGAACCGTAAACAATTTCATTAACCGACCGGCCTCCATTAATAGAACAAAAACATACAAACAACATGGAAAAGCACTTTTTGTTTTTGATGTCACCCCGCTGCCGCTGCCGTCTGAAGGCAGGATATCCAGTTTGTCCGTGACTGGAATAGAAATGATAAACACTGTGCACTCATTGACGGGTAACGACGTCGCCTGCTTGACAGGCAAATGACGCACGCCGCAGCCTTGAATCTTCATATCCTTCCAGCGCTCGGTGTTGGTCTTAAGAAATGACTAGCTTTGTGACTAATTTTGACTACCTGTTGTGACATCAAAGCATTTGTGTAAATAATGCTATGCCACGCTGCACTTTGTTTTATTAAAAATGAAAATACATTTTAGTCATTTAGCTGACACACTTATCCTGAGAGACATTTTCAATAGAAGTGCAGGTGAAATGTTAGCAGCAACAAAATACTTAATTACGATGCCAGAGCCGTCCTGCAGTGTCCCCTTAATCCCCTTTATGGGCAATTTGAGTGTCTTCCCTCTGGCAGAAGGTTGAGACGGAAAGTCTAATTTCCTACGCCATTAACTTTCTTAACTCTGGTTAATTTATTTATTAGGATAGTCAGAAGGCCATTGTTAATGCAATTTTATGGATGATGGTCTTAATTTATGACTCTTGTGTCTTGTGCTATGCCTTAGGTACGTTTGTGTATTTATGTTTATATGCTTGTTTTTATATCCAGCTGCGAAGAGAATTTCCTCTTGGGGACAATAAAGTTGAACTGAACTATAGAGAATTTATATATCTTTTGATTCTGTTCATCAGAGCAAGAGAGTGATCTTGGGTTCTATTTTGTATTTGTTTTATCTAATACTTAAAGAAATAATCTGCAACATTTTCATATAAATAAATGTCTGATTTGCCATTCTCTACTGCAGAATGTTATAACAATAATGATTCAACTTATACCTTGTTCAAGAAAGCTTTAACGTGTTGTTCTAAACAACTGGTGTCTGGTAGGTCTTTTCCTCAAAAAGCCCTGAATCATTTGCCATTCATGACGTTTTCAGAAAACACTTTCAATTACCATTTATTGCCTTGAATTGCAAATAGCATAAAAAAATCAAGGCTTGGCGCCAACGCATCAATACCAACCATATTGTGCGGTGAGTTGCTGTGATATTATACAGTAGTGATATTTTCCTCCACTGCAGTTTGACATCATCTAGGATTATATACTGAATTATATACATCACTGGCCACTAAAGACCGTGAGAAAAATCTGGTACAGTGGCATACACACAACCTAACCATGACATAAAAATACACTGCAGACACAAAAATTTCATTTACCAAAATGACACACATCTAGAGAAAAATTACAACACAAACTCAAAAGAAAGCATCTGGGATCAAAGTGTTTTCAAAGTCGCGTGCAACTTGCGAGAGCGGACAAAAAGCGTCTTTCCTGAGGGTCCCATCAAGACAGTGGTAAGCTTTTGTAAATAGAATGGCTGTGCCGAGTGTGAGCGTGTACAGCGGTGAAGAAACGCCTGTCGGCCCAGCTTTAACAAATGCCTGAAATGTCTGGGATTCCAGGGGAACGGCTCCAGCAGTTAAACTGCGAGGGTTCGCAGGCTGCAGCTCCACAAGACCGAGTGCCAGAGCAGTTAAGTCAGCTCAAAGGAAAGGACTCATTGGGGGGTGGGGGTGGGGGTGTGGGGTCTGAGAGCATTTTGGATTTAGGCTAGTAGCACTCTGTGTACTGAACCATGAAGGGAGCAGACATGGAGCTCGCTAAGGCTGTGAACAATGGGGGTAGAGATTTTTATACGCATCTGTCTGATCTTGTCTGACATGATTCCTTTTTTCCACCCCTTCCTGATTCCAAAATTCTTTGGCATGTGCAATTGCAATGGATTGGAACTGTCAATCAAACCATGATTTATCATACAGAGTAAGTGTAGCTCTTAATTACACATTCAATTAAGTTGTTTGAGTGACTGGGTAATAAGGCCTTTACATCGTCATTACAACGGCACACTAAGCTCATATCTTATTCCCTCGTACCTCAGCTCACAAACTGGTGTGAGGTTACATAAAGTTGAGCAGCGCTGATTACTTAACATTACCAAGAATTAAGAGTATAATTTAGTATTTTGATAACATTTTCTAAAGACACAGCGTTTTTACAGTATCTGGTGGAAAGAGAATGGACGGGGGGACGTGACTGAAATAGAAACAGAAGGAATGATTCATATGATGGCAGGAGGACAGGGCTGGCTTGGCTTTCAAACACGTGTCATGTTTTAGCAGGCAACACTACGGGTAATGAATACACAAGCCTCACAGCGCAGTTGAAATTGGCTTGTACCAGCGCTCAACATGTCAGTTAGACATCAAAAGAGCAGTGTCCTTACACCTCTAGCAGGTAAAATCAGGAGCTCCGAACTGAGATGCAATCAAGAGTTTTCATGGTAAAATATTCCCACAATAAAGATGATGTCCTTTCTTCCAGAGGCTTAAGGTTTTATGACATCAGAGGTCACTTCCACACCAAAACAATACAGCTTAGTAACGATATCCTCCTATTCCCCAGAGGCAGCTTTTACTGGTGGCTAAGTTTGTCCTCTTTCATGCCTTGCTGACCTCCACGGGTCACCTGTCAGTATTTTGGTCTCGTAAAAGTGTCTGCGCTACCAAGGCAGCGATCCAGGCTCCGGCGTCCATTCATAACCTCCGAGAGGAAGCAGACCAACAAAGACAGGAAACAATTGGGAAGAACGCTCCGTGAACTTCCACGACCGCCATTGTTCCGAGTGGAAGATGGACGTGGCGCCAGCGTTGACCGTGGCGTGTGGAAGCTGCGGCGGGTCGCCGGGGAAAAGGGTCGAGGTCAACATCGAGGTGGGTTACGCCCCCCCCGCCCCTCTCCCCCCACGGTGACCGGTGACCTCGCTTTCCTTCCGCTGGCCTGGGAGGATGACTGATGTGTTCATATCCACGATTACACCACAGTGTTACTCTCCCGTTTCCTAGCAGCAAGACTAAACAATAGCCGTCCCCTCTGTCGGCACATACACACACACACACACGCACAGAAGTATGTCCCCGTGTGATTTATACTCCGTGTCTGTGCTTGCAGTTACGGCTACACACAAACACAGACACACACACTGCCCCTGACCGATCTCAGAGCCCATCTTTTGATTGGTGAAAACAGATGCGTGACGTCAGCCAAGGGTAAATTTGGACTCTGCGTATCAAGAGAGGCCCGCCGCAGGTTCCTCACCTGACCTGACTGGGCCGTGATTCACAGCAACGCTCCAATTGTAACGGCCTGCGTGTAGCTAACAGCAGTCAGCCTCCATCTGCCCACAGGCTGAGCTGCAGAGACACACATGCCACAAGTGTGTTGAGTGCCAACCAATCAGACGTCGGGGCGGCTGCTAAAGCCATTCTCCACCTTATTGGAGCTAATTAAATATGTAACATATTTTGCGAACCCAGACACTGGCGGCTGCTGCTGTGGTGGCGGAGGAAGACAGCCCCCCCCCCCATCCCCCGCGCTCTGCCTCTCAGCTGGGTGTCTAATCTCCTTAAGAGGGCAGATCATGAAGATCATTTTATAATGTGTAAAATACTAGCCGCCTGGGAAAACCGTGCTCGTTCAGATCCTTCTGGGCTTGGCGACGGGCCTGCAACGGAAACCGCCATGCTCCACAAAGAGCACAAACACAATCCAAATGTGATTACAACGTGAAAACAAAGATTCTGCAACGCCCCCCCGGAGAATAAATGATACTGTAACCTGTCAAAAAATTACATCATCAACACAGTGTATAATACTTCAATGTAGGAACCAATCCAAGCAAATGCATTCAATTATTTCTGCAGCCAAACAAGTGACATGCACAACTGTAATGTAATGTAAGCAGATCTCATCACCACCACCGCCCCCCAAAAAAACCTCAGACTCAAGCTAATTTTACTCCAAGATAACCTCAACAGGGTTGAACACGTTTAACAAGTTTAAAAGGTACATAAAGCCACCGTCGATTTGACTGGTTTCTTTCAGTATGAGCCTTTTGATCGTAATCCAAGGAATTTCCTTCATCTGTTCCCCTCATCTCCATCATCTGAAGAACTCAGCTGAGTTCAACCTGACACAAAGTTAAACAATATATATCTTAACAAATGTTTTAATCTTGCATTCAGACTTTGCTTAAGAAATTGCCACTTGCTTCTATTGGCATTTTCCTCACTTGTTTAAAGAAAAAGTAAGATGGGGCGCCCCGTAGAGTAGAGCGCGTACCATAAGGCTCAGTCCTTCCCGCAGCGACCCGGGTTTGAATCCGGCCCGTGGTCATTTGGCATGTCCTCCCCTCTCTCTCTCTCCCATACCTTCCTGTCTCCCTCTAACACTGTCTCTATCAATAAAGCATAAAATGCCTAAAAAAAAAGAAAAAGTAAGCCTTCAAGAGTGCAAGAAAAAAAGAAATACTTGATCAGATGGACATTTTTTGCAGTGTGTCTGTCAGCGCAGGTGAACAGTGGAAAAATCAAGACCTGGGGGGGGGGGCGCCTCTGGCTTCTTATCGAGCCACAGCCAATATCTTTGTCTGCTAGCTCCTCTTAGGGCTCAGGCTAAACTGACATCCTAACAGCTAAACAAGCAGTGTCAAATAACAGTCATTAGCAAAGCATGATCAAATGGCCATCATCTCAACACAGCATTTTTCTGCTTTGCAACAGATTTATGAAATCTGGGTTTAGAAATGGAATTCAGAACTAGACAGAATAACACCAAATCTGAAGGCTTTGATGAAAAATGGTAAGATGTTCAGTATTTGAGTAATTTATAAGATGAAAACAACAGAAACAACTTTTAAAAAGCAATGTAATATGTAAGAGTGGTTCAAGCTCTGTATGGAAAGCTTTGTGCACGTATGATGTGAGTATCTAGATGCATTTGTCTGGCACTTTCTTTAATACAGCTCTACAATGTGTCAAACATAATATAACTTAATATAACAAAATTTCAAAGCCTTAATTGTGAAGAAGACCAAGGATCTTCACAGGATGCCATCTTATACTTGCCACTCATCTAGATGTTGTGATGGTACGTGTGTGCGTGTGGCCAAATCTAATCAGTTTTGGTAATGAGCATCTCCTGCAACCTCGCTTTGCCACTTTGCTAAACGGACGCACCCAATTTAGTGTAAAAAGGAGGGGGAAATTAGCAGTGGCTGCTCTGGGAGCAGCTCAAATTACCCCCGTTATAGAAGTAGGGAAAGGAAATGGGTTGTGACTCCAAACATGGGAGCTAAGCCAAGCCTCGTGGTTCTGCAGCTTTGTTTTCTGTGGGTGTAGAGACTACAGAAAGTGTGTGACCTACAGTCGCCTCTGGCAGGACTCAGCACTAGAGGGATGCACCGATACGACTTAGTCACTCCCGATTCTTCAGAGTGCAAAACTTTGAAATATGGGCCAATACCAAATTGATCCATTAATTTAAGACTTATTTTGGGGTCAAAATGATTATGTGATACAATCGACTGTTCTCCATTAGAGAGATCTATCATGCATGGAAAGAGCAAAAAAGTTGTTTGATCTCCAAAATGCTACTTGTGGCTCTTGGTATCAGATCTTAATACTGGGAAACTCTCCAACCCTGATACTCTATGTTAATCTGGTATCAGCCATTAGACACCAGTATTAGTATTGGTGCATCTGTGCTCAACATTCATAAGGGCACCTTCATGCACAAAAACTCATTTCAGTCACAACAGCAGGCCTGATACCAAAAGATGATAGAAAAGGAAATGCTGGCCACAATGAATTTAGAAGAAGTAGTTTATTTTGGAACTATTCTAGTTCTCCTAACAACATAAATAGGCTACATCTTAACAGGGCACCGAATGCCTCGCACTCTGTTCTGTGGTTCTAGCTGGGGCTTAACGGGTCTTTTCATGCTTTAGTGAAACTAGGCCAAAAACCACAGGCCCCAGACCACAAGACCACAGGCCCTGCCTGTGCCGACTGCAGGCCCATGATTGGAGATGAGTGCTTGCCAGTCGGCTTCTGGTCTTGGTTCTTCGTCAGAGGATGGCACATGTTAACTCAATTTGGGATCATCTCTGCCGCTAGACTTTTTTATAACACTTCCTCCTTAACATTTTCACCACAATTTGACAATAGGCCTTCTGGGCCTATTCAGCAAATCTATTCAAGGACTAGTGATGAGTATGAGCAATCACCTCAAGCACAAAGTCATTAATGGAAAAACTATAAAACCACACTTCAGCGGCAAGGGGACTGAAGAGCATAATAAGGGGTCTAGCTCTATTTTATGGAAACCATCACAACAACCTCAGATACATCAATAAGAGCTTGAGAAAGCAGACATGCACGGAGAAACTGGTTCAAAAGAGCAGTTAAATTATGTGGACTGAGCGTTGCGTAATGGTGCAAGCCAAGGAGTTCAGACAGCACCCATACGCAAAATTCTTCTCAGCGCTCAAACTTGAACTCTTTGGCAGTGTGAAATGGGTGGGCTTGTCGTTTTACGACAAAAGCCACTTCAGAGGGAACAACTCATTTCCCAGGAGCTGTGCATGGGGGCAATTAGAAATGTGGCATTATGTCTGTCATCTCCCTTGCCTGGGCTTCTCCACTTATCATGAGCAATGACAACACTACTGTCTAGTGAAAATAAACATTCACAGACTAACTGTCGAGGTGTTGCATCATATTAAAGAGCACAGTTCGAACTGCATTGACACAAAACTTGGCCTACTTAACTAAACCTACGCACATGACTTGGATCTGACATTTCAACACTTAACGGGACACAAGAAACTGTTTTGGCAAAACTCAACTTTTCTCGGTCTGATAAACACACAAAAAGGCTTACCGTGCCTTGTATTGCTATGAATTTAGTTGTGATGACACATTCATTCTGATGCTTACAAAAAATAATTATTTTCATTTTAAACAGTAGCCCTAATCTACTTTCATTTGATCCGATTAGAGAGTTGTAATCTGTAAATCTTAAGACTGGTTAGTTATGAACAACGAGAACAACGTTCCCAGAAGCAATAAACATCTACCAGCACAGCGCTAGAGAGCTGTTTTGCCACCATTAGTAGTGCGAAGTAATGAGACACAGAAACCTGACCGTATGAAAATAATCTAGGTGCGGTGGCATGTTCAAAATCCAAAACAACTGGCAGGAAGTTTCAGTTCTACATCACTTCCTTAAGGAGAGAAATCCAACTATGACTGAATCATGTAAACCGAGGTTTTCCCCGTTAACGCATTACTAGAGTGCGTGTAAACGCGTCAATCGAATTATTGCTGTAACCTGGTTATTCCCAGTTACCGTGTTATTAGTGACAGGGGTCAAATATATGTCAGGAGGGTTACAGTATTAAAACAAAAAGACTGCTTACTTCTTTGACAGTGCTTCTGTGTCCAGCAGCGCTCGCTGAAGTGTCCATTGATGGTGGTTGTCTGGCAGGTGGTCTTTCCCTTGGCCGCCCCCGGACAAACATCTCCACACTCTCGGTCGTTCTTGTTGGCCATGATGTAGTTGTCCTCGACAGTGTCCAGGATCTTGGACCAGTCCAGGGTGGAGAGGTAGCAGAGGTCCGGGTTTTTCTCAATCCTCACGGCTCCTCGGGTGATGTTCATCAGGCTGTGGAGGCCGATCTCTCGGAGCTGGAGCATCTCAAACACCACCAGGGCGTAGTTGAAGAACAGGTTGTTGCCCCTGATGACGGTGAGGTTGGGGAAGAGGTCGCTGAGGCTCTCCATGCCATAAACTCTGAAGAGCAACAGGTAGTCGGTGACCACTGTCAGCTTGGGGAAACTCAGGCCCCGGTAATCTTCAGGCTTGGTCTTGAACATAAGTAGGATCTTCAGGTGGCCTTCAATCACAGTGCAGTTCTCTAATGTCTGCAGGTTGGTCACATTGTTCCGGATGTCCTTGCTGGAACAAACTGAAAAGACATGAAAAGGGCGAAGGGGGAAAAAACAGGATCTTTAGAAACTAGATTCCTTCATGTACGACTCAAGAAATCTCACAGGAAAAACAAAAATAAACAACATTAAGCGGCTGTAATCACCGGTTAGGCTCCACAACTAATAGCTGAGCTTTTCTCAGTTTACACTAGGATCAAGGAAATAAGCAGCTGCGTCGTTCACTCTGCTGGAAAACCCAACACTTTGATGCACAATATCTTGTGAAAGGTCAAGATGTACGGTACACTCTCTTATGGGTTATTAAAAACAATATTGTACTACAAATAGGAAAAGTTATGAAGCTTGGATATAAACAAATTCTCCTGACACTCTAGAAAACAATGATTAAAATGCTGATATCAGAGAATTTATCTTGTTCAGTCGTCCATTTATTACAACTGGTGAGGCAAGATGTCAGCTTTGTAAACTTCAATTGGAAAACCAGTTTTGAGGAAGTTAAAGACGGTCTGGAGGAGAAAAAAATAGACCACTTGGTAATGAGAGGGGATATTTCACTGAAAAATATGTGGTTATGTCTCTGGCTTTGATGAAAACCAGACCCCTTTGCTGACATTTTGTTTAGCAACCACATATCTGGCTGTGAGCCACATTCAAATATGGAGTGCTGTCATCAGTGTCAAGTTGTGCTCATCCTTGGCTACTCTTGTTTGATTTGTGTAGCTGCTGCTGTAACTTAAGACCATAAAAAACATTACCTAATGTATTAAAAATATGCCTCTGCAGGGGCATTCAAGTGTTAATGGTCATGTGTTGCACCAGTAGTAGATTTGTGGCTTTTTCAGACATGACCTGTATGATCCTGTTTGACGAGAAATTCCATAACTATGCAACTGTGCAGATAGCCCACATTTTTTCCGTCTCAAACTTTTCCAAACTATACTGTATCACGATGAAGCAGCACAATAGCTGCATGTTAGTTACACCACACCTGTAGACAATGTACACAGTAAGTTTGTAGTCTACAGCCTACAACACCTCAACATGCATGATATTAGGCTATTACGTTCATGAGGTGCTTTTTGAAGATAAAAAGCTGACAGTAATGAGATTTCCCCCAACTCTCTGCAAACTCCTGGAAATCAGCCAGACTCTTCAGCAGATGCCTTTTGTGTGACATAACACCAGTAATGATGGCCATAAAAACTTTCCTTTACAGGTGCAGTGTGGGACATTCCAGGCCCAATTTTACAGTTCACAAGTCATGGCTGCAGCTGTAAGTGTGCTGCCTGGTGAGAGTTCTGTATTTGTTTACCAACCAACCAACCAACCCACCACCGAGCTGTGCACATCAGGCCAACTGGCCAGCCATGTGGGCAAGAGGTATAACAGCTAGGCATACACCTCTTTATGGCAGCAGCTCATTTTACACCTTGTGTTGCATAACAGTACAAGACAACCGGCACACTGAGTGTCCAATCACTAAGCTTCAGGATGACAAACAACAAGCTTTTCACTCCGTGACCTTTATAGCCAGAATGTTCACACCACGCAAAATAATCTAGACTTCAACCTACAACTTCTAAGCTTGTTCAAAATAGAGGCAAGATTTCTTAACATGGATTTCAATTACAGGCTTTTAAAAGCAACTTGACTCATTAAAAAAAAAAAAAAAGCACATTTCCCCCTTTCAAACTGCTTTACATTTCGATCCGCAGCCCTCCTTGTGGTCTCAGGAGCGCTGCCGAATTGTAAGCATGAATGGCATGCCTCGAACCTGTAATTTCAACACTTCCACTTCCAAATGAAACACTTCACATCAAACTGATGGGGAGTGCGAGTGGAGTCTGGAGCAAGTCTCGCCTACTGTAGACGAGACCCATTACCCAGACTTAACCTTGTGTAAGACATTTAAAACCATGATGAGCCTAGCCCTCTCTCTTTCTCTCTCGCATATGGTTTAAAAAACCAAGGCACCGGAAGTGTGAACATGAGGGGACAGCGGCAGTAAGCTGAACCAGCAGGGGCCGAGTACTGAGTGACCCTGTGGAGAAGGCAGAACATCACAGGGCGGCGAGTCCAGGCTCCCATCAGTGTACACTTTCAGCCAGGCCAGTATTTTTAGCACCGCATTCCCAATAGAGAATCTAATACACTCTGTCCGTACCGATAGTGGCTCGCATTGGAAACTGGAACACTGCAGGCCTGGTGTGTATGTGAGGAATTCTGGAGCAGCAGGAGAGAAAGGACTGGCCAGGCCGACTTCTCCGTGTGCGAACATTAGGCTCGGACCAAAACTTTGGCAGAGGTAGGAACTTGATGCGCCTCAAACATCGTTTTTGTTTTTTGTTTCAGAGCATAGCACCGAGAAAATGACCCACCCAATTCATGCAAAACAAATCAGATGCATTATTAAATGCTTCCTGTATAGAGTTAAAAAAATAGAGAAGTTTGGGGACACCACAAGCAATAGGGTTACCATGGCGACTCGGCCGGCTGCAGCTCTTCATTAACTTTCAGTACATCGCCTGCTCTGAGCCAGACAAGACTGAAAACACAGACACCGTGCTTCGAAGCGTCAATTACAATCATTAGGACGGCAGATTTCTACTGATCAACACCATCAGACCCCTCTACCGCAGCCCCCGCCCCCCGCCCCCCGACAGAGATGCACTTTAAAGGCCAATTAGAAAGAGGCGGGATGATGGTTTCCCGTCCCAGCAACACCCCAAGCAAGGAAAAACACGCTTTATTGACTCTTATTGCCGCCTTGTAGCACCTGAATAAAATAACAACGGGGGCGATTACCAGCCGGGAGAGAGCTCAAAATCAAAGTGTAGCTGTTGGTCACAAGATGTTTCCTAAATTTAACTCAACAGGTGCTGAAACAAACTTCCCCCGTGGAGTTTTGAATTCAGAATGCAAATACACGCAGGCTGTGTTACGGGTGCTCAGCCCTGCACAATCTAATAACAGGCGAACGGCCAGCGCTGAACATCACAGCCTACGCTAACAAGCATCACAAGAGTTGCGAAATGCAAACACAGTAACATATCTCGCTGAGAGTTGCTGAGCTTGACTGTCTGTCCACGAGTGCGCTAGGTGGCATAGGCATACAAACCCACAATCCTTTTTTCTACAGCTGCATCACTGACGGTGCTGATCTGGTGAAGGAGGCGGATCGGGGCGACTGGTTGCTAGACTGACGGTGCACGTTATCGCTGGGCCTCAATAAGCGTGCAGGAACACAAACATTCAATGATTGCAACACTTCCCTTTTCAAGGTTTCGCTGTTCTGTTGTTTTCCCAACCTAGGCTTGAACTGACTGCAGATCTACAGAATGCCGAGGTCACCGAGAAACACGCTCACTGTTTCCAAACCGCCGTATGATGTAATCCACGTTAAGGAGGGTTGTAAAACCTCATCAATTATTCATCCATCAGTTTTAAGCTACATTGTAAACACTCAAACTAACTTTTAAATAACACTTAAGACACAATGGTACATCACAGAATATACTCTTGCATTACAGGCAACTTTTGCATTTCATCCTTTTATGATTGATTAATTGATTCATTTTCAAATAAGCAGAAGTTTTGACAATCCTTGTTTCAACTCTATCCACCTCAATGCTACGTTTAATAAGTAGGTGTACAATCCTTAAACTTTGAATGGCTCTGGACAGCGATTGGGGTTAATTAAGATGGGAGGTTTGTCATCTCTTGAGCTGCACAGGATTAAATATTAGTCTGTTGGTGACATTACTACAACTCAAGAGGGATATAACCTCGAGAATGCGAGATTCAAGGCCATCTTGAATAGTGTAGGTTATCCTATAAATGTCTCCTCAGCAGGGGTTGGGGGGTTATCAAGTGTGCAAGCTGTTTGGTCAGAGGTGGCATCCCAAGCAGAGAACATCAACAACACAACATAGTATAGCAGTACGGGGAATGAAATATCTCACATTAATCTGGTTCTGTCTAAACAAACAAAAGTAATTCAAGTCCAGACTCTAAATAGAGTGGAGTGGAGTGAAAGAGAAGCCTGCAAACCACAAAGTTCCCCCTGAGATTGTGGGATGTGTGTCCTGCGGAGAGATGGCTCGAGACACAAAGAAGATAATTTGGTGATTCACTGCCCACCAGCTGCTCACTTCCACAATATTCTCTCTTAAGTGCAGGTTAGGAACACACAACATTATATTTATAAATAAAAATCATAAGCCTTTCTCCATTTTTACATCTAGGAGATCTGTTTTTTTGGCTACTCTGCAAAACCGGTACAATTTTAACACTTCAAAGATGGCAGATGTCATACTAAAACGACTAGCCAAGGCTTGACTTGGCATCTATTCGTCTCTAACTACAGCCTACATCAGAATTCATATTCAGGTTACTGAAAACTTTATGCATTCTTCAGGGTGTTAAGGCCACTGTTGATACTGAGGTAATTATCACCTCCGACGTGTAAGAGCACAATAACAAGTACATTTCCTTTTAACAGGGGCACGGTGTCAAGGGTAAAGAAAGATCTGAGAAAACAAGACTTCCTTGTCAAGACGCTTGTGTGGTCGGAGTGTCAGGCTGATGTGATGAGTGCAGGTGTGGCAGATTACTGCTTTTTCAAGCTATATAATGTTTTAACAGTGAACATGTCAAGCAGGATTAGAAGGCCATTGCTGAGGGTGACAATTACAAAAATCATTCTTTTGTGTACATGTCAAACACACTCATGACTGAGGCTGGAGATGGCAGTGGTAGTGTGTGTGTGTGTGTGTGTGTGTGTTTCACAGTTCCATCACCTGAGATCACTCTCCTCGTGAGGAGTCATAAATCAAGGGCAGCAGCTCCTTGGATTGCTGCCCACTTACCAGCCCTCCTTTAACAAGAATGATATTCAACAACAGGCCACCGGTAGCTGCATGGCAAGTCCCTGCTCTGACTGACACTTATGACAATGGGATGACTGTGAATGTGGCGTGGCGATACAGATTTATGAGCGAGATAGCGTCCTGACAACCTGACCACCTGAGACGAGAGACACAGCCTGAGGTGAACCAAGCTGGCAGCGGCACAACACCCACCAACTGACATAGAGAAAGACTGCAGAAGACAGGATTTTTAGGAAACATAAGACTGTGAGACACGTTTGCAAGTACAAGGATAAATGGCGAATTTCGACTGCCGTCAGCGGCTGAGAAAATTAAATCAAAATCACACAACCACTAAATATAAGCTGCATAATAAGTGAACTTTTCCATCAAGCTGAGCTGGACAGCTACCAACAAGTAGCTCAGAAGATTTCCTGAATTCGGCATTGGTCAGTCCAGCTTATGAAATCGGCCAGTGTGAGGCCCGAGCTCCACTCTTCCCTTGTGTGGTTCACTCTCAAGTCTGAGAGGAGCGAGAAGGGGGGGCAGCAACGCAATTACACAACTTGTTTTTGATTTATGTCTTAAAATTCTCGCTCAAACTGGTTCGATGACATCGCCCAACCCCCCCTCTCTAGAGCTGATGAAAGGTGAGAGGTATTTTTTGTTCAGAGCTCCTCTTAAACCTACTATTACAATATGACAGGAACAAACTTCATATACTGTACATAGGAGGAGGAGCTCTTGTTACTCTGTTTGGAAAACAAACACAAGTAAAACACTGCTGTGTATATGCACTTGCTTCAAAATGATTATAAACCTTATCCATAGAAAACAGGCTAAACCACTGTTTCTAACATTACAAGAAGGTTTTGGTCAAAGAACAGTAAAACACATTTCTCAGTCCCCGTTTGGACTGAAGGTGCCAATTGACTGACAGATGCTCCATGCTGTTTCAAAGATCATAAATACCTTAAAACGTGTCCCAAGTTGTAAAACTACTGAATGCATTAACACATCAGACTAGCAATTTAATTACAATTTAGTAAATGATTATGTTATAAGCAAAGCTCATCTGTAAAATCCCTCTTTATATTTTTGCAATAGTGCACCAAAACCAATGTCATGTATTTGGACATGCATTTACCTTTGTCAGCTACAATTTTATTGCATAGAGTGGAGCTTTTACTATTATTTAGATATTTAATATGTCTATTTTTCTATATATTTTTGAGAATTCACTCCACAGTAGAAAACTCTTAGAACAAAAGTAATGGCAGACACAAGCCAATGTTTCCTCCAACTAGGCAAAGCCAAGTGTCACAAGAATAGTTCGATTTATTTCCACTATTTCAGAAAGTCCTAAAGTCCAGACAGTTGAGAAATGGCATGAAGAGCTGCTTTCTAGGCAATGAAGAACTTTGGCAATTCTTCCTCCCATCTGTAAATCTCTAGTAACCTATATTGAATCATTTTGTTGTGATAAAAAATGACATGTCCTCAGTATATGGGACACTGGGTGAAAGAGTGACAGCACCTTTGAGCCACATAATGTTCCTATATTTACTAGATAATGGGCTCTGTGATTGTCTTTAAAATGTTCCTAACATTAAACAGTCATGTTGTCCTACAAGTTCTATACATTGTCTCACGTGTATAGGAGTATCTGCTAGTAACACTCAAGTAAGAAAGTAAGAAACTCGGGCGAGTATAAAAGGATTGTCAGGAGCTGTAAAGAGGGCTTATTGTTACATTCCTGCTCTGCCACAGCAATAAGCCAAGGCTTTGCATGTACAATAACAACCAATTTGTTCTTCTTAATTCTCAGACTACTTCTTTGGGACAAAACATTTTGTTTACAGTTCCCGTAGACTCAAATAGCCGATAAGTGTTAACCTTTGTCCCTTCAATACAGTGACTATCTACAACACCACTAGTGCTGCTTACCTGCCATTATCAAATCACCATCAATTAAAAACACACTATAACTTCCCTATAGGGACTTACAGTGTGTCTGTGGTAATCAGTAGTGGATTTATAGTATGGTCGTTTTTATCACTATAATACTACAAAAGGATATTATACATGGTTTGTAGTTTTGCTGCTATATTTCTATAGTGTCCTTCTGAAATTTAGAGTAACTGGGATTAGAAATGGGATTAATATGGGATTAATATATTTCAGTGGCTACCAAAATGGGGTCGTGGACCTAACGGGTCCCCATCAAAATGAGAGATAATGCAGTTTAACTATTATTCCACTTCATGGCACAATGAAAAATGCTTAAAGATGTGCATTTTACATTTTAGGTTTCTCTGCCCTCGCTGTTATAACCTCACCTGCAATACAGACAATTACTACTATATTAAAATCATATCTTACTATTGACTAAACAAATACATTTTTTTTATAATAGACTCGTGGTCTATTTGTGGGTCTTTTATATTAAGTCTGAGAAGCCCTGCTTTATTTTATTTTTCTTAAGTGTAGAGCCAGGCAGCTGTCAATTAAGGTGCGATCTAATTGAATAATTTGACATTATTATGCTGCTCATATGCGACATAAAATGTGATAATTAAAGTTACTTACTCTCTCCACTTGCTTGGTGACAGCTCCATACAATGCAGACAGTGGTCACAACAAAACCCCAAAACAAAGTCCGGAGCCACATATTGACTCGGGTTAAGTCTCTATCCAAGGCTGTCCGGGGCAGATACACAATAATCCCTTGTGAACACGCTTCAAACTAGCAAGAAATGCTTTCAGGAAATTGGTTTTGTTAAGCGGCGTGAGCCAACAGGTAAACAAAAATAAAAACGAGACATCCCGGAAGATGGGCGGAGGAACAAGTCCAACGTGTTCAGTCAAATACTAGCTAACGTTGCTAGCCACCTCATGGAAAAGCACCGTTAACAAACAACGGCACGGGACACGAATACTCGGTTTATGTATTCGTTCGCGGTTAAATTTATTGGTCGAGTGAATTAGCAGTTTAGTTTGTCTACGTCGAGAATAACAGACTTGTTGGCCGAGCAGGAGCTAACGTTAGCCGCTAGCAAACGAGAGTTAGCTAGCTGGCTCCACCACTCCAGTCCAGGCCACAAGTGAAGTTTGCGCAGCTATCCTGCAACTCTCTCAATAAAATTCCCCTTAAGGAATCGCATGCATAGCTGTACTATCGCTATACACCATATTTTTAAAGTGATTGGTTATATGCACGGAAATATTTCTATACCCGACCGGGAATTTAGAGTAATTTTAGAGCCGTTTGCTGCTGACTCGATGATTGTAGCTTGTGTGGCGTAGTGAGTCTTGCGTAAAAAATCCTCTCAGCTCCCCCAGCGAACACACAACAGCGATTACAATGTGCTTATTTAGCATGTGAAATATCAGGAGCTACATCCAAAGCGCAAACTCTTCAGTCAATGCAGAGATTTCAGTGAGACCCCCACTCTCAAAAGGCTGTCAGACTTCGTCGTGGCTCGGTATATAGTCCAGCTCTCCTGTTTTTGTGGAAATAAAAAAACAAAACGTGCTCCAGGTTGTTTTCATGCTCCGGGCAGATATCGACAGTACAATAGAGCGTTGATTCGAACGAGCGAAAGATAAGTGAAATAGAGTTTGAAACTTATTTTTCCTGCTCCTCCACAGCCAGAGGTAGATTGAACAGTCCCAGGTCCCCTAGGATCCCCTTCTTCCCTGCCTCTCCGCCAGTAAACAAACCCTGCCAGTGATCCAGATGGGGCGAGGGGGAAATACGGACTGGAGCTTATTGGATTACACAACAAACTGTTCAACAAAGTGTAGGCAAACAGTGCTGGGTGGTAGCGGTGAGTTCAAACCTAATCTAATTACTTTTCCCAGTGAATTGTAGTGAAACGGATTACTATTTTAATTTCAGTTAATATTGTAGTTACTAATGATAACTGCTCACATTTGTTAGCGCCATATCTTTAAAGGTCCGTTAAAGGTCCACTGTGATGAGGATTTCATTTCTCAATTTCATGGTATAATTTAACAAAGGAGCTGTTAATGTAAAGTTACGCACATTTTTATAACCTCTTCTTATGTCAGCATTGTGGAAATTTGACTAACGCCCTTTGAAAAACTCTCCCTCTAAACAGATTTAGAATTCCAGTCTACTTCCTGGTGTAAATGATGTCACCTACACCCAGGTTTTAATGAATGCTCTGATTGGTCGACAGGTTACATAGCTGCAGTGGATGGTACAGTCATAGGAGAGGTTAGACTCTCTCTCAGTCCATCTAACCATTAAAAACTGAAAAAAAAAATGATGCTCATTGTGTTACAAATCAACATCAAACCTTTCCTGACAGAGTTGAAATCATCGCTTTGGATCTTTTAGCGATCAAAAAACATATCACAAAACAGATAATTTCGGTCCTCATTTGTGATTGGCTGAGTCAAGCGTGACATCATTTTTTGGTCCAAATAAGGGATTCCGGATCCCGCCCTCTTTCAGTTTACGTTCAAACTGAGCATTCAAGCCTTCCGTGGCTTTGTAAAGCGAGGATACTGGAATATCTGCCCCATGGTTGTTAGCAAAATATATTTTATAACGCATTGAAATACGTAATAACGCTGTAATTTCTACTCACATTATTTCACCCAATCACATTTAATTTTGGCAGTAGGAGGAAAAAATGGATCCATGTAGAATCCGAAAGCCCTGAAAGGACAACACTTGAGTGGACAATTCCCAATAAACACACACCTGTGATTGCATTGTGGGGAATCTGATTACTTTGAGACACAAAGGGACATTGCTTACAAAGTATTCCAGAGTTTGGCATCGTCTTTCATCTTTCACAATCAATATGGAATAACCGCTCTTGCTAACATGTCACCTCGATTGGCCCAAACCCTTCAGTACCTAAAAATATGAATCACTCTTTATCTAAACTGATCACTTGTCAAAACCTGACTGTTAATACAAGCTCTCTGTCAAGCCTTTCCCTTGAATAGTACATTGACAAGTTGTATCTTGTACACACACACACACACACACACACACACACACACCTGGGTAAGAAAGTACTTGGGAAAACTGACAAAGATGTAAAGTAACTTCGAGGATGTTGGCACTTGTCCATAAGAGTAATTCGGCAGTAATCTACCCTCCGACATTCAGGCTCGCAGGCTAGTGAGCGAGCAAATGACTAGCCATGGGTTAGTAAAAATGTTCATCCTTGCACAGCACTAACAATGACTGAGTCCCATCAGACTTGGTCCTCTCTCTTCCCAAAACAGAAATAGATATACAGTTATTTTTAGAAGCTGAGGAAAAGATGAGGAAGGAAAGTCCTTGTGTGATCCAACCATTGTTTGAAAATAAAACGTGATTCCCCTCCTGACCCTGAGAGGTTCTCACACTCAGACGGGCTAATGGAGCAGCAACGTCGCTTGGATGAGATTACGCATCACGAAATGTGTTCAAAACAGAGCGTACAAAGGCAGAAGAAAATGTCTGAGATTGTTCTTCCTGGCATGTTTGTGCACTGGAACTGAGCCACAGTGCCATCTCCCTTAACCACCGCTTATTCACTACCTGTTTACATCCTCCATCAAAGGCAGCACCGTGTTTGGTGGAGGATGAACATGTCCTGTTGTTAATTCAACTAAAATAGACCTCTATTTTCCTGGAATACTAAACAAGCCTTGCTTACGGGATTCCTGGGGCAGCTGTGTGTCTGGCAAACACTCGTGACTGCAATATAGGATGGTTAATGTATAAATGTACCAGCCTCCTCCTCAAAGGCAATATTAGATCAGTCTGCTGACCATAAATGTACCATTTAACTTGCATATTTACCATCAATTCACTGTGAAATGTAAAGTTTCTAAGATATGTCTGCTGGCACATTTGTGAACAGCAAATGTAAAAGGAATGGCCTTCTCCACACGGCATACAGACTGATAAATGCACTCACACTTTCCTCTGGACTGGACAGAATTGGATAGTATTTTTTTTTTTTTAAATATCTACCTATTTTATAGGGTTAGGGTTATATTGTATATTGTGGTCTCTTGTTGTTTATGAACTCGCTGCCTTGAATTGCCCCTTGAGGGATGAATAAAGTATTTTGATTGAAACCACCTGACAGTGTGACAGACCACCAATCACCATCAGCTCTACCTGAGACAGTGAAACAGGCATAAATCCAATAGGGTGACCAGATTAACAGTAATGTATAATGGGAGAGCAGCTCATTAGCAATATCAACACCTGACACTAAGGATTAATGAACCGATACGTCACAAGAGCCTGAGGGGGAAAAAAATCCAGCGAGATCCTACATGTACACAACAACATATCTGAAGAGGTGGAATGAAAACCGATGCAATTGGGTCAAGGGTCAACGCTCGCTGCGGTTTGTAATAACACTTTTCAACAAGTGTCACTCACAGGGAACCGAGAGGGAGAGAGGTTACCCGGCGGGGCGATGGTAATAAGCTACTGAGCCGATTTGACCACCACTCAAGGAACATCTGGCATTATGGAGGCAGCAGAGCTGAAATGCACTGCAGTGAATTCTGTGTCCTAACTATAATCCCATATTGAGTCTGCAGTCTGTAGGTGTGAGGTGTCATAATAAGATTAAAGCCTGTTGAGTGTCTGGATGGATGAAGCCATGTCACACTTCCCATTCGTAATCTACCAGCCACAACAAATAAACATTTGTTTTGTCTGTCAGAATGAAAATCATCAATGAGCAGGTTAGGTTTTGTCTGATTTTACCATTCTCTACAGTACTACTCAGAATGAAATAAGAATGATGCTGATGTCAGGGATGCTTCATTGCTTCATTACTTCACAACATGCCAACTATCTATTGAGGAAGTACCTTGCTATAATTTCCCCATCTTAAAGGGAATTGCACTGAATTGACTGTCGGTTTGAAAAAGAAACTAATAACTAATTTCCTCTAAGGGATACTTGTGGAAACTTGTGTATTCTGTTTTTTTTTTTCATGTAAACGTCCTTAAATCTTTGAATAAAAATGGTCTGGGAAAATGCAATCGTATGACATCATCCTATTGTTTGGACAGTCATGTTCCCAAACCTCAATAAAACGTCTACTGTTTTCATACTTCTAGATGTTGAATATGGGTCTGGGAAAGTGAGTATCCCTAAAAAAAATTCTGTCAATGCAGTTTGAAGATGTTATGGATCTTCCTTTATCTCGAGTGCTTAGAATGCAAAATTCAAAACGACTGAAATGAATAATTTTCAGTGGAATTCCCCTTTAAAAGTCTTCCTTCCTTTTTCTATTCGGTGCAAACCGGCGTACGGTGGCCAGAGCGGAGTTTTCTCTGAGCTCACTGAACTCTTTTCGACCAGATTAGAGTCATTATGGCTCAGCAGCGCTATTGATGTGTTATTGATGCAAACATGAACAAAAAAACAAATGACTCATAAACACATGATCTCGGTGCTGACAGTGTGGCCTGTTGCCGTGGAGTCAAGGGGTCTGTTTGTTGAGCTCTGACTCGTAATCCTGACGGCTCTGATCTGGTTCAAGGGGCCTTCGTTGGGGTCAGGTCAGGGTGGGGGAGGGAGGGGGGAGGCACTGCAATCCCATTATACTATACACGACATCACCACAGTGCCTAGTCTGGTTCAGCTGTGTGTGTGTGTGGGTCAACCAGTGAGAGTATCCAGGCAGCGTCATTGATGTTGTATGATGTTATATCTGCTTGTCCATTTCAAATAGACCAATAAAGACCCACTGCAGGCCGATTGGAGAGAATAGATTCTTGTTAACTGTCACTCACAGTACGTTATCTTATATGAGTTATACCCCTGTCTCTCAATAATGGCATAAATCAACTTGAAAGGATCAACTCACAGCAGGGAGGGATTAAACTGTTCTCACATGAAAGCCCCAAGCTACACTTTCTGGCACACTTTGTGAGTCTGCTGCATGCGGCATTAATAGTAATCACACACACTGCTGTGTAACCTCTACCTTATTCCTACATATGGGTACTGTATGTAGGTAGCACCCTGTTTGAGCATGACTGAAACAACAGGGTCATGGTTCACAGTGATAAGGCTGCAGCAGAGGCCTCATTCACTCTGTTGTTATGAATATGATATGCTGTGGTTATTTTTCTCATTCCATAGTAGCATATAGTACAAAACTCTGAGATATCTGGGAGGTAGAAAGAAGAGGGGTTGAAATGTTGATGTTGATCTGAATGATGTGTCCAAGCTGTACTGTTGGAACAAAAAGTCAAAGCCTTGTGTCCAAGCGGTCTGGGGCCCCGTGTCAAACAGCTAGTGGCCAGAGGCCCACACCCATCCTCAGGTTAATGGTCAACCACATGTGCCTGGAAGTCATATGAAGAAACATGGGTGGTCTGCATATAGAACATGGGAAAGCAGGCGTTGTGGCAGAGGTTAGTGACAATCCCCTGTTCACACAGACCTGTCTGACTGGAAGAACAATGAGGTTCACACATGATTCATGCCCGGGCTCTTCCTAGACGCCAGTACGCTCCGCTCCACCGTAGCAGGAAAAGAAGATGCCATGTGTCAGGGCCGAGTGTGACATCCGCCACTCGGCTGACTTCCCCTTCTCAGAACGCCTGTCGGGCTGGAGGTGTATCGCTCTGAAGAAAGATTCCTTCCTGCTGCCATTTCCACTGTATGCAAAGACAATACTTTAGGTTTGGAGGCAGGGCTGATGGATGCAGCGGTTCTCTGAGGTTAATGGACACTCACATTTATACTAATGGTGCCGTGGAGTGTGTGTGGCCTTTGGCCAACTCCAGGAGGCCAGTTTTCAAGCATGTAAGCATTCTTCCAGTCTCGTGCACCTAATTGGAGCCTGAAAGGTAAATGTGCTATGACAGCGACTCTGCATCACAATACATTCCAGTTGGTCCCCAGAGAGTCACGTGGCCCTTTTCATCCCTGACACGGGCACAGACAAATAAACGATGGGGAAACGCTCGCTGCTCCTGCCCTCACCTCACACTTACACCTTGGAAGTGATCCGAGCAGCCGCCTTCTCTGCAGCGCTCAGTCAAGTTGCTCTTGTTAAAACACGTCCAATTCCTTCCCTGCCAGAGAACGGTTAGCCTAATCCCAACAGGCCTGTGTGCCCCTAATTCCCTGAAGGCTGGAAACTGCTGTTTGCTGATGTGTTGAGAGCACTGAAGGCTATAAGGTGAAGTATTCCCTTCTTTCTAGTGCCATGAGTATTTTAAAAGGAAAAAAGGTTATACACACACTACCAGTCAAAAGTTTGGACACGCGTTTTTCTTTATTTTTACTATTTTTAACATTTTAGAATAATAGTAAAGACATCAAAACTATGAAATAACACAAATGGAATTATGCAGTGACCAAAAAAGTGTTAAACAAATCAAAACTATCTTATATTTTAGATAGTAGCCGCCCTTTGCCTTGATGGAAAGGCAAAGGCTTTGGAAAGAAATTCATACATAGGCATCAACTTCACTATTTATATTTGTCTAAAAAACTAATTTCAAGCATTTCAAGCATAAGCCTTTAGATGAAAATGGCTTTAAGATCATGAAAAACATAGTACATTCAATCAGGTGTGTCCAAACCTTTGACTGGTAGTTTATATTTATGTCAACCACGCGTTTGTCTTACTGTATAGAGGAGAATAAAATCATACTCTAATATCTAATAGTGCTTCATCCCCTCTGCCCAGGTGGCCATCTTTTTTCAATCTATCCAGTGTTTATGCAGAGGGATAACCGAAGCCCAGATACCTTGGCATGCTGTGAGGGATTATCTGGTGCTTAATAAGAGACCCCATTGTGCTGATGAGTCGATCATAACCAAACCCATATGGCAGAGCGCAGCGCCATTAGAGGGCTCATTAGGAAACAATGGGCATGGATTGAGGCTAAGAGTCTTATCGCTATCTCTTCCATCCCCGGTTAAGACCACGTAACACCTGCTGCTCCACTTGGGAGACTTTCGCCTACATCATCATATTCCAGCAGACAGACCCTTCCTCTGCTTTAGGAAGGCAGAGACCTCGGGCAGGAGAAGATTATCCTCTCAATTTAGGGGGGGAAAAGTCTCATAAAAGAGAAACTGACTGATGAGTCCTTATCGTCAGTCCAGGAACACTAATCACTGAAGCGCAAGAGCCACAACGGTGTGAAAACACTCTCATCTCACATAGGAATGTGTTAGCAAATGTGCAAAGTGTGATCACTGCAAAGTTATGTGCTTGGATTTATGAAAACAGTATTTTGCAAAGTTCTGCCTCCTGTCAATGATATAAAAATATGAGTCACAAAGTCAACATCAAGTTTAAAATGTATTCCACAACCTATTCTCATCTGCATTATGCTGTTGATTTCATTAAGAAACTGGAAACTTGGCAGAAATGATTTACCATTCAGATGGTGAACATCAATCAATCAGAGGATGAACTCCTAATCAATGAAATACATCTTTGTTTAGTTATTACAGTTAAAAAGATTTTCATTATTTTGTATTGTGACAACTGACCATAGATTCAATAGTGGCTCCTGTTCTGCCTACAGGTATGTGAAGAATGCAGTTTCTAAATAAAGTAACCTTTCAAAAGGAAATTGCACAAATAGTAAAAATAAAAGTTTGAATCTGATTCAAAATTAATCTGGATATTAAAGTAAAGGTTTATAGACGCATATTTGTGGTAAGCACTTGTTCAGGGCCGGAGAAGCCGAGGCGCTGGCCTTGTTAAGAATTTCTGCCAGGCTTTACTACTGCCTCCATGTGGCTTTAATAAAGAAAAGCACAGACCATAGGAAGGAAACGAGCTTAGGGCCGTGCACGGAAGAATAGTTGAGGATATGGGTTAAGGAAAGCATTAGTGCTGCCATGAAACTCCAGAGGACAAGATTACTAAACCAACCAGCTGACTATGTTACAGAATTAGCTAGAAGTCTGGTATTATGAATTAGCAATATTATTATTATAATTATACTATTTGTTCAGAAGGTGACCCAGTAGGATTTAGTATCCATTAAATCAAGAATCACCATTTATAAACACTAAACTCCAACATTACCAGATCCCATTTATAGTTGTATACTTGTTGAGACACGCCATGATTACTCAATCAGTCTTGGCACAAACATGAAACAGAAAAATTAATGTTAGAGACATATGGTTCCCTCCCCCGAACCCACAGAAGCAAAGTCAAACATCTCATTGTACAATAAACCTTTAATAAATAGTTTGTCATTAGTTTCCCATATTTACATAATATCCACCATTTACTCATGTTGCCATATTCATTTCTTGGCTAATTTTAGGCACACAGAGAGGGGCTCAGGCCACAAACCACATTGTACTAAAAACAGGAGTGGCTAGCAGGTAAGTCTTGAGAAATATATAATTGCACCATACAACCAAATAGACCAATAAGTGGCCGTCTCCTTGAGCAATACATATATACATTTGCTGTACGTACAGGTGATTTTGTACATTTACAGTCATCTGCTTGGGAGCTGTATGAGTGCACATGGGGCTGGTGCAGAATCTTACCAATTTATGTAGGATCTGAATTCATGGGTTTACTTATGTGTTGGTCCAATATATGCTAAATAAAATAAAGACAATGAGAGAAGAAATCAGTATCGATGGCCTCTTGTCTACTAACACCCCCTGATGATAAAACGCCATGGCAGGCATAGTCAAAGATTTTAGGGTATAGTATAGTGGGTTTGGTTGGTATGTATATCAACATGTACAGCTTAGCTTGGAACATTCAATGATTTTTGTCATGTCCTCTGTTGATACAACTGAAAAAAAAGCTTATTAACTGTAATTAACCAAGGTGAAATGTTTGTTAAATAAAGACGGAGACTGAAAACAGACGAGAATGGACATTCGATAATTCACCATCTAGCCACAATGTTGAAAAGATTCCTAAAAAATAACGACTGGATCAAGTTGTAAAAAGCTATAAAAAAAGAAATAGCATTTGAACTTAAATCTTCAGCCAAAGAAATTAAGACAAGAGAAAACGAAAAAAAAAAAAAAAAAAAATCCAAATCACTCAAGCACACGCACACAAAAGTACGAAAAAGCACACCAAAAAAATTTGGCACAGAAAATATGAATGAAAAGTACATTTCAGTTCAGATCGATGTTAAACTTGAGAACCCACTGTTAGCTAATCCATATCAGGTTGTGATTTGGTTATTTCAATGCACTTGAGGCATTAAAAAAAAAAAAAAGTTCAAAATTACGACAGCAAAAATGTACCAGTTGCTAACTCAGTATCTGAAAAATTCTATGCCATCTTTGTTAGACATTGTTTCAGAAATGCCCAGTGCCCATTAATAACCGGTTGTATGGGAGCCTGAATGTCAAGGGATTCTTTTAAACCGTTTTATAGTCCAAATACCACTGTTGAGGTCCTTCTCCATTACACCACATCACATTTAAACCTTTTAAATTTTCTATTGCAGCAGCACAAGTGATATTCTATTTAACCTAATGATATTATTCCAAAGACATCTTATTAACACCGTCAGCGCCAACACTGACACGTTGATAGCAAAAGTATAGCTCCAAGTGTTTGAGAGGCTTTAAAAAGGAAACTATGGTTCGGACAGCTTTTGTTTCAACCCTGGTGGTGATAAATTTCAGAAAAAAAAACAAAAACAGGAAGGGCATGAGGGGGGGGGGGAGGGGAAGGGGGGATAAAATGTATATCACGGCTCCGATGGGAGCGATAGCAGAAGATTACAGAGCCTTCTCAGACCTCGGTCTTCATACAGGTTACGTAATTTTAATATATATATTTATATATATCTTAAGTCACTTCAAGGCAACATTTGTTTTCTGAATAAAAACTTGAAGCACAACTAGCCTTCAGTCTGAACAGAGGAAAATATACAACCCAAACTGTACTGCTAATCTAGAGAATGGCAAGTAAACATTGAAAACGGTCGCGGCTAATAAAGTGGTCTCTCTCGCACACTTCTCTGCCCGGGAAGTGTGATATTCAACAAAAGTGTGGTCTTTAGAATCTTTCAAGTAGACCAAAGTCCCTCTGTAAAAAAAAAAAAAAAAAGTTTTGTTTTTATATCTGCACTGGCTGACCCATCCCAATCTAGATTAGGCAGCGCCTCTCCAAGTCTGATTTGCAGAGGCTCTTTTGGGTTTACAGTCGCCGTTCTCCCCTGTCGTACGTACAGAGGAAGACCTGTGTTCCCTTCTTGGATGGTTAAACGGAGCCTCGGTCACAACGAAAAGCATCAGAACAGAAGTTAGCTCGTGAATGACCATTAGACAAGTGCTCAACTAACTGTTTGTTACACTCTCGTTGGACAAAAGGACAAAAGTTGCCACTGAACGGGCTACAGAGGAATAAGAAGAACCACACAGGGATTTAGTAACAATTAAGATATACCCACTCACACTCTCAACCAAATCACTTTGTGTGTGTGCTTGCAGGGTTTTGTTTTTTTTTGCACAGGGGGGCAAGCTGCTATACGCTCCACCCTGCTGCTGCTTTACAGAAACCAAGGGTTAGAGTCCAGCTCAGCCAAGTCACTCCCCAAAACACACACATACCTCTCCACAGCAGCCCCCAAAAATACTCAACACACTCTCTCCCTACAGAGTCCTTAGAAAGTCCTCGCGCTACCCTGCTTAAAAAAAAAAAAGGGCTGCTAAGGAGGGACTGCCCACTTTTGTGCTGTGGACACACACACATACACACACAAACACCTCTTCCTGGCACTCGGGCCTCATGTGTGCCTGAGGTGTGAGTGTGTACATGTGGTAAAATGTGTGTATCTGTCCATGCGTGCGGGGGGTGGTGGTGGGGTGGAGCGAGTGTGTCCTCCCCCCTTAGCTGGGGTTATACACTGCTGTCCTCCAGTAGCGGCTCCTTGCCCTCGGCCCCGCTGCCCTGCGGGCTGTGGGAGTGACTCTGTGCCCCGTTGCTGTGCTTCTTGTAGGCGCCGGGCCTCATGCCTGGCCCCGTGTGCTCCGGGATGAACAGGGCCACCAGCAGGGACAGCAGCACTGAGCATGCTCCGAACAGGAAAGGGGGTCCTGGGATGATGGCACTCTGGGGAGGGCGGAGGAGAGAGGACAGCGGGATTATAGAAAGCTGTCAGGGTGGAGGAGTGCGTGTAGTAACATTTGCCAAATTCAAAACAGACACTATTATTTTATCCAAGTAGATTACATGCATTTACCACATCTTTGTAGTGTGCAAACAACTCACCTCATCAGTGGGGTTGGCCATGTTGAGTTTGGCACCTTTCTCAGAGCCTTCCGTGTCGGTCAGCTCCACATGGAACAAGTAGAAGACGAAGCCGTACAGCGCCGGGCCCAAACCGTTACACAGGCCCCGAATCCCTGTGATCATCCCCTGGACCACACCTAGGGGGGAGACGCAAATAAACACAACACAGTCAGGGAGATGTCCAATAGATGCCACTTTTCAGCGGCCAATTGACATATTTCAGAGTGCAAAGTCAACTGGATCTCTGCTTGATGAATTCAGACAGGCGGATCCAACTAACGGCATTGCTGCATAAGCAATGTGCAGATACGGTTACTTCTGTTTTCCCAGCTCCTAAGCCTTGTATCAGTAGGCAATGCTCTAGCCCAGATGCCCATTATGTCAACAAGTAGTTGTGGGAGAAAGCGGAAGCGATGCCAAAAGGCCAAAACAATAACTGGCATTATGCATTAAGAGTGACTGGGCTTGGCTGCGTGTCCGATAATGGACCGAGAGGTTTGACTCAGAGGTTTATGCACTGCATCAGTCATTGATTACATAAACAAATGATAGATACACCGTTTTAAAACTACTTTGATATTATTACGTTATACTGAGAAAATTGATGGTTTTAATGGAAATGATAAAATCTTGCCAGAACTAAACAAAATTGTGACCAATAATGCACCTGGTCAGGTTACATACACACACAATCCAAAAGTACACATTCAGCATTCAAGAAGGGTATAAAGTGATGTCAAGAACTTGTATCTTTGTAACAAGGAAGGAATACACCATGCATTGTTGTTGCAGACTGGTAGGATACTGATTGGTTGAGAAACTCACCCTGTTGGTCAGGGTCTGCGTTGCGGGACACGATGGCGCTGATGGCTGGGAAGGTGATGCTGGACATGGCTGCTACAGCTCCAGCCGCCCACATCATCCTGCAGAGAACACACACACACTTGTTAAGGATACAATAAACAACTTATTTGACCATTCAGATCTTGGATTTATTCACATAGGTTTTTGAAGAGGCTGACTTGCAGGTATGCATGGTAAATAAGCCTTTTTTGGCACTTTTTTCGATCATCAAAACGCAAAACAGGTGTGTTTTTTTCCTCAAGTGTTTATAGACACTAGCAATGTAAATATAAAACTGATGTTTTTCTCAGGACCTCAGGAATAAAACAATTTCTTAACAACGAAATTGAAATCAGATTGACTATTAGCTTCTACAGGAACACAGTCGTTTAACTATCTGATAGCTCACGGTAAGCCTACCACCATTAAAACGTTATGGCTAATAATCAAATCCTCTAAGTGAAAAATGAATGGGAAATGTACTTCCATAACCCAATGTTTTAGCTCTATACTACAATCACTGATTGGGCTTTTAAACCCCCAGTCTGTAGGATCCACACACAGATGTCAAACTGAGTGTTAGGCTGTGACCAATACTACCAAGAATAAACGCTATTGAGCGTGCCTGCTGCTGCTCAGTTCAAGTGCAATGCAAAAAGTGCAATTGAAAAATGTGAAGTGAGTGAGTAGTGTGAAGAGGAGTGGGAGTGTGTGTGATACAGGCATGTGTCCCATTATACAACCCTAGGTAAAAACAGACTGACACGGTCTCATGGTACTTTTGATACAGACGGGTCAACCCCTCTCCAGCCTAAATTTATAGTGGGATATTGGGGGAAGGCAACATTTTAGAGCTTGTGACATGTAGTGGGATAGAAACTGTTTTTTCCTGAACATGGAAATGATTTCAACCTTAATATCAGAACTACAGAGAGCTAATTTGGCCTTTATTCAACCCCATTTCCAGGATATTGATCAAAGCAGCGAGGAACACCAACAAGACAATGTACTCATTCAGAATCAATAGACATTACGTTAGTCCAGCTTTCCCCCCCAGGCCACAACAACAACAACAACAGAGACTGATGAAGCCGTCATCAGCTCACTTCACGAGAAATTGAACTCATACTGTGACTAAGCTATGTGGGTGGTTTATATTTACCAGCAATACTTTTGTATTTCCAGGTTCAAAGTCTGAAAGGTCTTGAATCTCATCTTGTAATCTAATAGCTATTCATTACAGCCTAACTTACATTTTAATTCACTGTGGGATATTATTTCAGCTTTTTACTCCAGTCAAATAAAATAGATTTCAGTTTACAACACCAAATCGATCCCTTTGAAGAGTCTCGATTATCAAGATTACAGTGTTAGAACCTGGCTGTTGACAGTGATTTTTTTGGGTCTTTGCCTCCCCCTGGTGGGTTTGTCAGCGCACTACAATAACAGCAGGCAACTGCATGGAATTTCAATGTGAAACTGCACTGAGGTATCATTTAAACTCAAGCCATAGCAGTGAAAAATAGCTATCATATATTTATCATTTTCAGTACCTGTTATATTGTAATTGCCCTGTGGTTGTTCATTTCCGATGTTCAATAAATAATTTTTCCATTATTTTCTAGCAGAGGGGGGCAATTTTCCAGCAGCTGAGTGAATGAAGGGTAAAAGCGCTAAGTGTGTGCATTAGAAACAGTAGGAGTTACTGACCAGGGCTGGGAGCCGAAGCCGTACCAGGCCAGCTGGAGGATCTGGAAGCCGAGACCCAGCAGGATCGTGTTCTTATTCCCTATGGAGCGCATCAGGATCCCCAGCACCACCGTCTGTGAAACAGAGCACACAAGTCATACAAGGCCAAAAGACACATGATGAAACAGGCAGTTCATCTGCTCCTAGCTTCTAGCGACGTTCTCAGCCGTTATCAAATACCTGTTTAACACACACTGTGACTGCAACAGCTGATTCAAATATTAATACGCTATCAGTCTCAACTTGCACCAGTATTGCTTGACAAAAGTCACGAGGAAATGAAAATTACTTATTCACCTTGTTAGCCAATTCTGGATATCAATGTTTATCTATTGAACAATATAAAAAAACGAAATACTTATTTTCTCAGATTTTTATATGGAAATCTCATTACTTTTACTTTCTATTAAACATCTAATCAATAATACCATCAGATTTTTTAGCCTAACTCTTAACCCTAACTACATTTTTAATCCCAACTCTAGGATGACTTTATTTCTAACCCCAAACCTGAGGTTAACCCTAACCCAGACACTAAATATCGACATACTGCTTTTCACACTATTGTGTCACCTGAACCTCTGTGGACTTTTTAGTGACGCATTATAGTAACTTGATAGTAAGTTGAATATCAGTGTTGGACTATCCAAATAAAGTGGGACCCTGTTTCCTTTTCCTAAAACACTATGGTTGCGTCCTGGTGGCTGGAATTTATTCATTTTGGGGAATCCAGAATTTCTGACAGCTCAAGATTATGTGCAAAGCAAACCCGCCCATTTTTTAACAGTTACTCCATTCCTTACGCCCCACCCAAAAATCCTGTTCCAACTGGAAATACGTTGAATTACAGATAACAGACAACATCAAAATGCCGGTTCCTTGTGATTTAAATTATCACAGATTAAAAATTAAAAGATTTATTGACCATTTTTTATTACCCATTTTTTATTACATACAATACAGTATTGTCAATTGGTGTGTTACCGCCTTTTTATATGAGCAATAAGCCACTCAAGGCCATGCTTTATAGTGATTTTACAACAGGTAAGAGGGTTTGCTTTGCTTCGTGCCTAACAATGCCTCTAGCTGTTCCAAAATCACTGTACAGTGTAGCCTAAAGCGCGGGAACAAGTACGTTATTGCTTAATTTGTGCTACCTTGTTGAACAATTTTCCTCATTTTGTAGATTTTATGAAGAGATCTGACAGAGGCAAAACATATTTCAGATAAGACCCTCTATGTCACATCATACCTCACTTTTAACTTTTGAATGCGACATTAATTTCTGATATGCAGGGAACCACCCAATATTCATAAAATGATTGGCTGAATAGTCACAATCCATAAACAGTTAAATCCAGGGGTGTGTGTATGCATGTCTGCTGCAAGAGAAGTAATTTTTTTTTCTAATACCTGAGCTAGTATTGAGAGGATCCCCACAACGGCGATGAAGGCAGCCACCGTCTCTGATGAGAAGCGTATGACCTGAGGGCGACAAAGCATTCATACAACACAAGTTAGGACATGGCAACTCACCTACAGACAAGCACAGCCAGAGATGAGCGCATATCTCGGCACCAAGCACCCACCCATTTCTCACACGCCTGAAAACTTGTGGGAGTAACACAGCAGAGGGAAGGTTTGTTTGTGGCCTTTTGTGAACGTGTGCTGTTTACTACTGCATCCTTGGAATAACAAAAGGTGCTTTTTCTTTTTCCTCCCCTTGTTTTCTCTGGCGTATCCAGGTCAAATGCGATCCCCTTTATCTCCGTCTATACAGGCAACAACAGGAGTGGGGCAGCTGGTGCGAGGGGTGTATAATTTATGACAATGAATGAGGACAGATATACGATAAAGCAATTCTGCCACGGGGGTGTGTGTGTGTGTGTGGGGGGGGTGGGGGGGTGGGGGGGTGGACTGGGACAAAGGGGGCAGGTAGAAGTGGTGAGAAATGCTATCCCCAACGCTACAGAACTCCCTTTTTTTTTTAAAGATGGCAGCAGAGACGCACACGGCTTTGTCAGACCTGCCTGACTAGTTCTTCTGACAGTGTTTACACAAACCTAACAATCCTCAATCCTAGCAGTTTGGAAAAGGAGGAGATCACGTCTGTCAGTTCATCTTGAAGCTGCCAGCTCCTTCCAGATGCTGCAGTTCCATAATAGCCATCTGAAGCTGTCCGTTTCTGGCTTACTTCTGTTTTAAATGCATTGGCTTTTTTCTGCACTATAATTTTGCTGAGACACCTAATGAATTTGTTCTACTTATTCACAGGCTGAAACGGGCTGCTCAGCAAACCTGCTGATCCAATCTTGTAGCAGCGTAGGTGAAAGTGTCTGGTCGGCAACTTTCCCCCCCCATTTGTACTCAAGTACATCCCTGAGCTTCCCAGTAGCAATTTCTGCCTTTCATTAGCAACACAGATGGCGGAGTATGGAGCTGTCACATCCAGCATGCACATATTAATCCCAAATTGTATTGTCCCTCTCACAATCCACAACATCACGATGTCCTAGATGCTGCATATCTCTGCAGAAATTCTTCATCCATTTCACACTCAACTAAAGGACTGTTGGTGTCATTTGTGAATACACCTGCATCCTTGAACAACGAGTAACCCTGCATTAGGTTGGGTAGGTACTATTACATGTGGTGGCACGTGTACATGTATGCAAAACAGTGTTTGAATAAACAATCTGTGCACTTTACTGTAAACAGTGGAGTGGCCTTTCTGACAGGGTGTGAGAAACGGGAGGGGAGGGCAGCCTTACCTGTCTGAGATAGAGGAAGAAGCTGGAGTACTGGCCGGCCTCGGGGAGGTAGGAGAGGAACACTGTGATGCAGATGAGCAGCACTGTGGAGTCCTGGCCCACCTTACGCAGAGACTGGTCCAAAGAATAACAAGAAAAATATCAGTTGTGGGACAGCCAAGGGAGGGAGATGAGCTCTGTCAATAATGCTGACTAAGAAAATCTCTGAGGCATCTCATTAAATGCTACCGATGTCGCTTCATCTTCATCTAGTAATCATCTTAAAATGTAAAACCTAATAAACAAGAAGCACTTGAGCAGCCTAATGTCACGCCATAATCATCATGATCTATTAAACATAACCAGTTATGCCAATGAAGCCATTAATTAAACAAATTAATGCATAAATTAGCAAATATTTCTATGTCAGCACACTTCACATAACACATGGGTGATACTCTGCATTAAGGAGTTATGATAGCTCAATACATTTGAGTGTTGGGACCTTTGCACACAACTCTGCACATAGTTTAGTGTTGGGTGCTTCTGTCCCACTAACAGTTAGATGTAAAGTATATAGACCCGTTTTACTGTGAAGCTATTTGGATAAAGCTTCCACCCAGGGGCTTAACCTTAATTTATTATGTTTTTCAATCATGTGCCATTGTGAACCAAGAGTTAGCTCTATCAGCCAATTCCACTGATTAACACACCTGCTACCAGAGAGGAGGAACCAATCAGTGCAATCAGCTGCTGTTTGGTTGGAATTAAAACATGGATAACCTTGTGTCACCACTGATCAAGCCTACTGTGTTGTTACTCACAGCGAAGGGGTCGGCCTGTTCCCAGGAGATGGGCGCTCCCCACGACGCTGGCCTCATCTTCTCGGGCAGCGACTCCGGTACGGCCACCAGGATGAAGCAGATGTCCAGCAGGGCGATGGCTGTGGCCAGGATCACCACCAAGGTGTCGCCGTACGTCACCGACAGGTAGGCCCCGATGGCCGGGCTCGTCACCAGGCTGGCCGCAAAGGTAGCCGACACCTGGAGGGAAGGCGAATGAGAGCTGGGGTTCGTAAACTTTAATTTGACAGCAAACTGTTGTACCTATACTGGTTAATGCTTGATTTTAAGATTTTACTGTTCACTTTTAAGGCATGGATGGATCTGGCATCTAGACATATAGACCTATTAACCCCATATGAGCCAAATCACAGCCTGAGGTCTTCCAAAGTCTTGACTGAAAACAAGAAGTGATCGGGCCTTAGTGCTTAGTGTTTAAACTGGCTAAATCAGGCTTGCTTTTATGTAAGGGCCTTTTATTAATTGTTCTTGGCCTCCTTTTTATGTGTTGCTTTTATCTTCTTGCTCTGCCTTTGTGTTCCTTGCTTTGCTTACATTGCTTACTTTGGCACTGTGTTTTGAAAAGTACTATACAAATAAAGATTATAGGAAATTTCACTGACTACTGCTTCCCTTGGTTACATAATGATTCAAGATGTGTTTTAGGACTACATACATATTTAACAGAATTCTGTAAATCAGTTTAAAACAAGCATCTCCTTACCAAACCGTACGCCGTGCTCCTCTCATGCTCCTGTGTAATGTCCGCCACGTAGGCAAAGATCACAGAGAAGGTGACGGCAAAGACGCCGGACATGGAGATGACTGCAAAATACCACCTGAAAGAAGAGAAGAGACTGGCTTGTCAGCACAGGCACTGCAAGTCGAGGTATCAAAGGTGGAGAGTTGAGGTGACAGGAGAAGCCCTGAGGTTCTCTAGAGGCCAGCCAGCACAGGACAAGCCGTCCCCTGCTGCACAGAAACAACACTAATCCCACACTAGGAAAACTTTAGTAGTTGAGTAGAATTGTCAGTGTTGCACTCACCATGGGCTGATCTTCATCAGTGGGATGGGCGCGCACGTGAAGAAGACCGTTAGCAGCAGAAAAGACTTGCGTCCCCATACGTCTGACAGCGCTCCAATCAGTGGAGCACTCAGAAATGATAATAGGCCCTGGGGGGGGGGGAAGGAGAGAGAGATGGAGGTGGGAGAGATGGGGTGGTAGACATAGGAGAGAAGCAGAGAGAGAAGGACAGTGAGAGGCAGAAAGGGGAGAAGTGAAAAAGAAACAAAAGTGTGTTCATTGAACTGAGAGCTGTAAATGGATAACTTGAGTTAAGTAACCGCTTATAGATTCACAGGGACTGCGCTTCGAGTAAACGCTCTCACTCTATGAACAAAGACCCAGTTCTGAGTCTCATGCGAAAACTGTAGGGGGTTACATGCAAACCTTTTCTATAGTCTATTTATTATTCTAGCATTTCAGCTGACATTTATGGTAGGAAATTAACACCAGCCAACAGTCAAATGCACACCAATTTTAGCTGTGACTGCAGAGTTTGTCTCAATTCAATTCAATTTATTGTCATTATACCAGTCCAGTATAACACAAAGTCTTGTTCGCCAGTCTCTCTGGTGCAACATAAAAACATCAAAACATAGTGCAGACACTGACACAGTAAGAGACACACTTTCAAGACAGTTTTTAGACATAAAATACAAAAACAAAATAAGTAAATAAGAATACAAAAGAATTAAAATTAAAGTCATGTATAAAGAGTGCAAGTCGCCATTGGTAACATTAAGTCATGGGTAATATTACATAATCATCATGAAAAATATTGCACAGTGCCATTAAAAATTCCCATTATTGCACAATCCGTGTCGATAGTCAGGCTTAGTAATCAGTGTGTGGGGTGGGTGGGGGTCACTAGCTTTACAGCTCTTGGGAAAAAGCTGTTCTTCAGTCTGCTGGTCCGTGACTGTAAGGTCCGGTATCTCCTACCAGATGGCAGGGGGTCAAACAGGTGATGACTGGGGTGTGATTGGTCCCTGGTGATGCAACGGGCTCTCCTCAGACATCTCTTGTCAAAGATGTCCTGTATGGGTGGCAATGCGGTCCCAGTGATACGCTGGGCTGCTTTCACCACCCGCTGGAGAGCCTTGCGGTCAGCCACAGTGGAGCTGCCATGCCAGACTGTAACGCAGCTGGTCAGTATGCTCTCCACTGTGCATCTATAAAAGTTAGTCAGGATCTGCGGTTGCAGCTTGATCTTCCTCAGCCTCCTCAGGAAGTGGAGGCGTTGGTGAGCCTTTTTGATGAGAGAGGAGATGTGGAGGGACCATGATAAGTCTTGGGTTATGTGGACCCCTAAGAATTTAAAACTCTGGACTCTCTCAACAGCAGATCCATCAATGTAGATAGGTGTGTGGTTTGTGTTGTGTCTCCTAAAATCCACAATCAACTCCTTTGTTTTTTTGATGTTGAGGCAGAGGTTGTTCTTGGTACACCAGCCTGCTAGGAGCTCCACCTCCTCCCTGTATGCTGCCTCATTGTTGTTATGTATCAAACCCACCACTGTAGTGTCGTCTGCAAATTTAATGATGGAGTTTGTGTTATGCCTGGCGACACAGTCGTGGGTAAACAGGGAGTATAACAGCGGGCTGAGGACACAGCCCTGCGGAGCTCCTGTGTTCAGGATGAGTGTAGTGGAGGTATGGTCTCCCATCCTGACAGACTGAGGTCTGCCAGTGAGGAAATCCAGGATCCAGTTGCATGTGGAGTTGAGAAGGCCAAGGGCTTGTAGTTTGCCGACCAGCTTTGTAGGAATGATAGTATTAAACGCCGAGCTGAAGTCAATGAATAGCATCCTCACATACGCATCTCTGTTGTCAAGGTGGGTGAGTACAAGGTGGATAGCTGTGGAGATTGCATCTTCAGTGGAGCGGTTAGTCCGATAGGCAAACTGGAGCGGGTCTATGGTGTCTGGAATGCTGGCTTTGATATGTGCCATGACCAGCCTCTCGAAGCACTTCATAATGATGGAGGTCAGTGCGACGGGGCGGTAGTTGTTCAGACATGTGATGACAGGTGACTTTGGGACAGGAATGATTGTGGTGGTCTTGAAGCAGGTGGGTACTCTAGCTTGTGCCAGGGACACATTGAAAATGTCAGCAAGGACCCCGGCTACCTGATGTGCACACACTCTGAGAGCTCGGCCAGGAATGCCTATTCTCCCAGCCACGTTGGCAGGCAGGCAATCATCATTTTTATGATTTCTATCATTTTGGCTGGTGAGATAATGTCATTGTTTTGTGAATTCTTGGATTCACCAGCCCACTGCAGTTGGCAGATTGGAAAAAAAGATCATCCTACTCAATACTAATACAAAAAACCCAAGAGAAAACTAGAAAAGGGAACACTGGTAGCCTATTACAAGTTACAGAAGCTTTCAGTGGCCAACAGTAGACAACAGTTATAGTTACGGTTATACTGGGCAGCCTGCAGGTGTGAATGTGTAACTGAATTAGTGTGAAGCAGGGCATCGCTGAACAAAAGTATACACGCTCAGCAAATCTTCCATCGGCAAATAAAAGCAAGACAAACTTCGAGTGATGAAGAAGGATGTCAGTTGACAACAGCTTCTGTGTCCCAACCATTAAACACAAACAGCTGCATTAATTGAACACTGCGGCAGGTGCGCCTCTTCATATGACCAAAAACAAAACGTGGGGATGTCAGCACTTTAAAAAAGAAGAATTGACCTTTGTTATTGCTTATGAATAATTACAGATAGCCTGCACACGAGTGTTGGCACTACTGTGCAATTGAAACGATTACATTTGACCAACACGTCAGTAATAACATCAGTACAAATATAGGTTGCAACAAGTAAGTAAACATGATACTGGGTTATCTACACAAATAAAAAGACTGCGCATAGACACCAAACATGCAAGTGAGCCCATGTTCAATTCAATTTCCATTTGGTAGCTTTAAGTGTCCCATCATGAGAGATGACATATCTAACCTCCTGATTCTGTTTGTGTGAAGTACTGTCTCTTACCTTGACACCATGAATAAGCCCATTCATCAGGAATGTGTGTTGGGGGAATGTCTGGTGCAATACCTGGAGAACAAACACAGATAACACCATATGAAACCACTTTGTCCATATAAGGTGCACCACATTTCAAACAGTGACCTACAGTGGCTGGTTTTCTTCTCAATGTTAATTTAACTAGGCAAAGCAGGCAAGTCTGACCGCAGAGTACAAATATCTAATGTAGCAAATAATGCCCTTGGAGGGTTGAGATAAAGAGAATACACCATGGACTGAATCACGGAGGCTTATGGGAGAAGACTAGACGCTGCAAATATTCATTGTAACACAAGAAAAAAAGTGTTCATGTACCAATTATAAACATAATGTAGGCTAGCTGTATATTCTGTATATTACAAATATATATATTTGACCTGTTATAAATCATCTCCGACCTGCCACAGGGTCCTGACGCCCAGGTTGAGAACCACAAAATTGAGTTACAGAGAGAATAGAATGATTGACAGCCTCATTCAACCCTGATATAAAGGGCCTGGCAATAAGAGCTGGGTAATATTGAGGGGAAAAATATCACAATATCTGAGAGTATTTGGTTTACCCAGTGGCCATTGCAGTATAATGTGACATCCTTTAGATGATGCCGTTTTAGTGAAAGTGCTGACCGCAGCATTGTTCTTAGCAATGTTGATAGATGAGTTGTATTGGTCATTTTAAAGATGCACTGACTCTGGGAGAAAGATGCTGTGGTGTCAGAGGTCTGGGGAATTTATCCTACCAGTGTTGACACATGGCAGCAGGGTTTGGCTCAAGATCATAAAAGATTGTTTGAGGGTGAGTGAGTAATGGTTTAGTCTTAACTCAACATCACTGTACTATATCTAACGGCTGTCAGCACAGTTTTTCCTCCGTCGACACACACATACAGTCAGTAGCTCAGACACAACCAATACCACTAATTACAATAAGAAAATGTCAAATTGTTTTAAAGACAGTGCAACAACAATAACTGCCCTCTCCCAGTAGTCTGCTCCTCACCCACTGTGGAGGGCAACAATGAAGACGTTATTCTGCATCTGCTGGGATTCTTCTTCCGACAATTAGCCCACTTTAACATGGGCGTGTAATGGAGAGCATTGACTCAGCAAATGAATGACAAACAATATGCATTAAAACCCCATTATATTCTGTAACTGAAAAGAAATCAGGCAGCTGGTGATATCTTCAACTGAGCCCTTGCCTTGCTCTCAACTCTGTTCATACTGAGTTGTTTTTTTCTTTACATTTCTGTCATAACAATAAAAAATATCTATCAGGGACGAGGCAGCTGATACTACTGACTGACCGACAGGGTTGGTGGCATTTAGGGGGTTGGGTACTGACGACTTGTTATTGACGTTTCATTTAGCGATCCCAGTAACTCATATTTTTTCAGGCACTGAAGTCTTTCAAATGGTTGTATAAGATAATGGCATTGCAACATTAGCTGACTATTATATTTCCATCCGATTATCAAGACTACGTTTCAAACTGTCTTTCCATTCAACTTGTCGGCACAGACACAGCGACGCCAAGGAGGACAGTTGTGCTGTGTCATAGGTGCAATGAATTGTGGTCATTGTAGTTCATCAACATGTTTTCGGCACTTGGCAGCATTAAATCTTGACTGTATGAAAACTACATCGGCGAGAACCACCAGCTCCATGCATCACGGCACCCGAAATGAGTCCAAAACAAAGATGTATTTGGTGGGCTGTTAATTTGCCTGGGCGGGCCACCCAAATATTATCTTAACACTGTATAGGAAACACAGCTGTCCCATAAATTAAAGTTAACAGGTTCAATCCCAGCAACAGCCCTTTGAAGCGTCCCTGAGTCACGACACTGTACCTCTACCTTAAATGTCTAAAACAGGCCATGTGGATAAAAATCAATGTGATGTTCAGTTCAAAGTCCATGGCATCAGTGAGCAGCAAGTACAGAGCAGAGGTGTCATTGACACCGGTGCAGGAACATGAAGCCCTTGCTTAATTTAGGACACTCCGCGCTTGACTGGGACTGAACAACAACAATCTGATTATTGGCCAGGCGTACAGGGGGAGAGCGAACGGCATGGCTAAGAATCCCCTCTCTTCCTCTGGGAGTCAGTTACCCAACACACAGAATCTGAATGCAGCAGTAGGAACAGTATTGGCAAGGGCTGTTGCTGCTGGATACTAATGAAGCAATGTGCTCATTGGGAGCAGCGAGGCAGTCCCTCCCGTCTTCCGGCGCCCTCTGATTAGCCTAAAATGCAAATCCTGCCACCGCCCAGGGATCTTAGGGGCAACAAACCCACAGTAATTAATGCTAAACCATCGCACATACAACCGCCACTTCAAACAACAGGCTACTGGAAAGCGTGCATTGCATAAGCCTGTCTGGTAGACATCATGTGGCCCACAGATGTTTGTTCATCATTTGTTTGAGATAAGAGTTTCTACCCAAAAAAAATATGGAGGTGGAAAAAAACAAACCCTGGACAAGAACACAATAAATGACGAGTTATGTTCCAAAGTGAGATAGCTACAGTCAGAAAAAAAATTGACAACTCATACAAAATGATTGCCGGCGTGAAAATAAAACACATTATAGTTATGAGTCATCTTCGCACTTTGCTTACAAAACAGTTCTGTTTGTGAGGATACAATCATCTGTGTTTTTGAAATATTGACTGATGATTTACTGGTGGCAACATTTTTTTAAAAACAGAATTTTTGGAATGTAACCCCTCAAAATGATGGCTATCTGTTGGCCTGTAGCAAACACTTGTACCAAACAATAACTGCTGCGCATCGAGGTGAGTGTGTGGCGTGGTTTGCCTGGCCTACATCTGTGCCGTGGCCTGACAACACAAACCACTGACCCCCTGATAAGCCTTTCAACAAAGAGCTGGTGCTCAGACAATACGCCATTTGATGCCCTTTTCATATTTCTCAGTCCATTAGTGCCAGGCAAAGCATCTGCCAACACACACACACACACACACACACACACACACACACTCACACACACACTCACAAAAACAAAACAAAAGTGCGTCACCCAGGCTCTTGCTCATTTGATTAGGGATTCAATTATTCATAGAGGGTGGTGGGCCTTGTGTGATTCCAGTCAATGGGAAATGTCACTCTCTGTCTGGGCTTACAGGGAGGAGAGATGTAGGTGTATGAATATATTACAAGGAGTTATGTCAGTTTACTTCACAATGTGTGTGTGTGTGTGTGTCTGAGGGGCGGGTGCTAAAAGACTTACCGCGAGCATCGGGGTGGTGAGGAGACCCCATGCAAAAAACTCCAGGAAGATGACCACCACAGCATGGTAAACACTGGGCTCACCGATTCCCTGAGGCTGGATGGAGAGAGCAGAAAATAAGAGGGAGCGAGAGAGAAGGGGAGAGACAGACAGACAGAGAGAGAGAGAGAGAGGTTAGCTGAGAGGCTATAAAGATCTCTTGCCACATACAGTTAAGTGCCTGCTAACGGTAACACATAAACAACAGCTTGAGCCTTGCAGACAATCTGATGGAGACAGAAAACTGGAATCAATTTCAAGACAACATTCACCATGAATATGCATCACCTGACCACCTGGGAAAGCCATCTGTAAGCCAGACAATGTACGAAGATAACAAAGATTGAATCTAAGCGGCGAGTGGTATATAAGAAGACTGTGAGATAGGATGAGGTGGGATTTATTTTTTACTCTGGACTTTTGAATGTAGTAAGTATCAATGACATTCAAACTCTGCACATAGTGCTGTTTCAGTGTTTTTATCTTGAGCTGTACTGAGGCAAATTCCAACCAACACTGTTGACTTGGCACTAAAGTATTGAATCTTGAATTTAAACACAACACCAATCCAATTACTGTGACCCATTTTTACTGAAATTCAAATTCAGATTTACTTCATATAACTACCACAGCCCAATGAGAGAAAATAACCACTGAGAGTTCAAAACAATGTCAGGCAAGAGAAGAGGGCTCAGTCAGTTCACTAAGAGATGTAAACTCAGTACTATGTTACCAATTGTTAAATATAGGCCAATTACAGCACAACATTTTCAAACAGAAATTAACATTTACACAGAAACGGCTTAGAAGTGTTCCAGGAAACTGAAACTGTTCTCCTTTTGAATTTTACAGCCTGGAACCAAATGGCTCAACCTAATATGGGAGCTAATTTAACAATTCTATGCTATAGCAAAGTTCACTAGGTCAGTCGAAATGCAGGTCTAATCTGTGTATGAGTAAAACACAAATAGACTTCCTTTTAATCTGTCTTGAAACCCACTCCCAAAAGAGGAAGTCACTTCACTGCGGCACAATAAAATCCATACAAGTCTATAAGATGAAGAGAGAGTGTGATGGAGTGAGCGGGGATGCTGAGCAGGATCCTTGGCAGGAAACATGGCGAGGTGTGAAAATTGTGGGGACTGTAAAGTAGGCCAGGGCCATCTCAACGAAGACACTAGCAGCTAGTTAGTAGCTCATGTGGTCTGTTATTTCCCCGCGTAGCATGGATTCGAGCGTCACAGGAAAACCACAGGCCTGGGTGCAACAGCAGAGGAGGACACGTTACCACTGGGGGTGCGAGCGCCAAATCTGATAAAACACCCATCCTTTTTGTTCCATTATGAATGTATGATCACGCCACCTGCTGCACTGACAAAATGAGGAACCTGAAACGGTTTAACTCGGTTTATGGGTGTTGCAACTTCCTCACTATTGAAATGATTCCCACAAATGGATTTAAACTGTATTTAGCCATTTTCAGAATGAGCATCTGAAACCCTCAGACTTAGTGGTTGGATTGAGAACTAGGTGTTGAAAGTCAAAACATAATGGTTGAGTGGTCAGACCTGGCCACAGCAACACGGTGGAGCAACAACACTGATGTGAAATGAAGGCCTTGTCAGGACAGGCCACATCATGACAGGTGTTTAAGTCATTTACAGGCACCAAGACTGTCATCAGTGGATGGCCTTGCTGTGTCCAAATAACACCTTTTGGATCTTTTCAGCCCATTTGCCAGATTACAACTCTGTGTCTCTTCATACATTTCACTTGATGAAATTCCAGCATATCAATTCAACTATGGCATAGCAGCCTATGCCATAGCCATTACATAACTAGCACTAACGCCTCATTACAGTCATAACAAACACATTTCATCAGATCCAACTCTTAGAGAGCAGTTTAACACTCCGTCTAGATTAGGGACAATCATGACTTACTCATCTATAGTGACAGTAGTTGTCACTATAGATGAGTAAGTCATGATTGTGGTTACCAAGCAGTGGTTTCCAAAGTCAAGGAAACTCGTCTCTGGCCGCTACCTATCCATTTCATTCATTTGGTTAAGATATGTTAATGCGTTCCAAGGTGGTTTTATGGTACCATCTCACACCAAAGAAGATATTCAAAGGTTTCAACATAGCTGACAAAAATGGACTAGAGGTGTCAATGAATCAGAGAAAAAAGTACAAATATTTCAGCAACCACAGGCCCTAACTACTACGTTACTAAACATCAACACCATATTCTAGACAGCAAGCATTCGCTGACTAGCTTGCCAGTTAGTTATTAGCTAATGTTAGGCTGTTATTTGGATTGTTGACTTCAACGTTCGGCTATGGCTAACTTTTCAACTACCTAACCTAGATGTCACGCTTTGCAAGTTCATGTACCACGATATAGCTAGTTAAGTGATAATTTACTAAGTTAACTTAGTTAGCCCTCCACTTAGCAATTAGGCGTATACGAAAGGTAACGCTAAAGGTTCCATCCATTTGTTGGTGTAAATATTCTCAAATAAACACATATGCTAGTGAGCTAATGTTACTTCAGAAACTGATGCACTGTCAACACCATTTTAGTTAGAAATTTAAGTAAGTCCTGTTTTGCCAAATGCAAACGTTAACTATGGTAAGTTAGCTAACGTTAACGTCAGAGGTAATTGGCTTACTATAGAAAACAGTCAAAATTTTAAAAACATAGCTAACATTAGCTAGCTAGCGTTACCTGAGCTGAGCTGACGTGTAAACGCTTAGGCCGCTAACGTTAGCTAAAGCTAGTTTTAGCTAGTTGTGTTAGCCAGCTACCTAGATGTGCGATCTGCTGTGGCAAATCACCAAAGGCAGAAAACCATAACCACATGTCGCGGCAACGGCTACAATTTCGGAAAAAAGCATGACTAACTAACTTTAATAACCAAGAGCCAATTTTAGCTCACAGGCAAGCTAACGAAGATAAATAAATATTTAACTCACACTGCCTCCATCTTTTATTATAATTTTCTTTGCAAGAAGAATGCTGCGGTTCAGCCGCTTTTTCTTCTTTTTCTCCCCCGTCATTGTTAACTTATGTCCATTCTTGGTGTTAGAGGGTCATCGTTGTATCTATCAAAATAATCTATTGACTTCGGCTAGTAATCTCGTCACCTCGCTATTCAGCTCCAGCTAGTAGCGAGCTAACTAGCTAAATGATGATTTCCCATCCCCACCTCACTTCGACCCGTCTTCCTGAACTAAATAGTGACCCGCCCCCCCATCCAATATCGCTCACCGATTGGTTGACACATGTAAGAGGAAGTCAAAACTGTGCGTTTGATTGGCTTAGCAAAACGTTTGTACCATTGATCCCAAAATGTCATTTGCGAGCATCGTCGCGGGTTTGGTGTAACAAAGAGGAAACCCTTATATGGTGAGTAGCAGTGTTTATATAGAAAACGTACACGATGTTCAGCCACCTCCCTAAAAACCCCACAGCATCTTTGAACATCAAGGTCCATAGAGCTGGCAGAATTTGAAAAGCGAGAAAAACTTTTAGTAGGCCTGTGGCAAAAATACTTAACTGTTTTATGAAGAGAATAAAACTTGTTGCTGTCAAAGTTGTATTAGCCTATTATTTGTTGTCTTTCTACCAGTATACTCATTATATGTGAGGTGATGCAAAATCTATTGTTACATATTACCGCAAGAAAAAAATAAATAAAAATTGTCAGTTTATTTCAGTTTGAGACACAGGTCAAACTCTGAGGACATCAAACACAATATACATAAGTCCTACCCCTTATAAAATGTACAGACATGCATAGCCAAAAAACCTACATGCATAGGCAAAAAGTTAATTTGGTGAAACTACACAGCCAAATACACAAAGCAAAATATTTTCAGTCAGTCAGTAAGGCAGCAAGAAGACCACTTCCTTTGCAGGCACACTGAATCAATCATCCATTATTGCAGTTTTATATTCCACAGGACAATGAAGGGAAAAAATACAAATGAAAGATTTGAGATGCACCCTTTAAGAGAAAATACACCCAATGATAATAATAATAAACTTTATTAAATTGTATTAAACTTGTGTTATTTTTAATTGTGTTAAACTTTCAATGATAACCCGAAATACAACTTTACAAGACATTACTCGTTATCAAATGGAGAAACATTCTCTGTGCAAAGCTCAAACTTTTTAGTATTAGTTACAAAACACATTACTTTGTTTCCCTACAAAGAACATGAACTCCTACGCACTAGTACCATTAGCGGTTTTGAACATTGAAGCATTGTCCATTAGTAATGAACTGAAAACCAGGCACTTGTAACGTCATACAACAGATAAATGACTTGTTCCCTGTCATATTGTCCTGTATTGTCTGCATATGAGACACAACTTGTCACAATACTTCATAAAACTAAACTTTATAAGATATGTACATTTCTGGGATATGTTTAAAATCACATACACTGTATTGCTATAAAGAGACTGAGTGTTCCTAGTGTTGGTTTTTCTCCAGATATGTTAAAAATACTGAAGAAACAGTCTGTATGATCTCCCATTAAATACAATAAATTCTTGAGGCGCTCCATTTCCACAGCAGCTCTGACAAAAGGGGGCGTTGTAAAAACAAAAAAACGAAAGTGCACAGTTCTTGTTTCCATATTACAGCTCTAATGACTCATACTTGAGACTACACTCGTGTTAGATGTCCTCATCTATGAAAGGGATGTCCAGGTCATCAAAGCTCCCATTTAAGCTCTTGCTGGTGAACTGGGGCTCGCTGGCTGGGGAGGAGCTTAAAGGGCCGTCTTGGCCAGGGATGGAGCACAGGGACTGGGTAACATCTGTCCGACGCCCTGGCTGGCTCTCGGCTAGTTTCCGCTCCCTCTGCCCATCTGTCTGACCCATCAAACTTCGGACTCTCTGTGCCAAGTCGGGGGGTTTAGGCGGGCACTCGGGCTTCTGGGCTTTCAACCACATCGTCACCTTTCCTGGTATCAGAAACCTCAGATTACTGAACGGATTTGGCCGGCGCTCATAACACACACATTGTCTCACACACATTGTTCCTGTGTCAGCTTGACATCATAACCTATTCATGGAAATTACAAACAAGAGGCAAACAAGAGCTGCCTCATGTACCGCCATAATCACCGTGGTATATTACTCATAACCAGTAATGCTAAGGAGGTCATTAACTAAACAAATCAATGCATCAATTACCAAATACTTCTATGTCAACATACTTGCTTTCACATCACACATGAGCGGTTATAATATGAACTGAATTCATGAATGAACTCATCAATTCCAATTCAACTGAGGAATTGGAATTTGACAAAACCTACAGGAAACAGAATTGGAATTGAATTGGAATTTCAGGAAGTTAAATTTAATTCAATGAAATTCTGTGAAATTCCATGTTTTTGTTTTGTTGTTTCTTACCACATATCTGAGATTATTTGTAATGTTATATATTATCAATACCGAATATCATCAATTGTTAAAGACACCTTTCTGGTGGTATTTGATGCATAACATGTAATCGTAATACATACATTATGATTGAATGTATTCATAGAATTCCCACAATGTCACATGCATTTCCTACCAATATGGTGCTTTACAATACACACAGCTCATTGGCTGTGTTTGTCATTTGATTGGAATCACCTGTTAATTTATTACAATCACCTGTTATTTTCCTACCAAGATGGCTGTGTGGTGATGAAAAAGAATATTATGAATTGGAGTTGTTGAACTGTCTTTTATTTGATTCATAATGTTTGATTTATAATGTTGAGCAAGTCAAGACAACCGCTCTTAGAAGTGGAACTTCATTGAATTTAATGGAATTCAATTCTGTAGCGTCATTCCAATTCAATTCCAATTCTGCTTTCTTAGAGCTGGGTGCAATTCACACTCCGATTCCAACTCCAGGAATTAAATTGGAATTTACCATGCATTCTCAATTCAATTCATGAATGATCCCAACCCTGCTCCATATTCTAAAACATTAAGGAGTTATATCACTTTTTCCTCATTAATATGCAAATTTATGCAGCAAGGTGCTCCAAAATCTACTCAGATCATCCACTCTATAGGAGATAACTGTAGTATAAGTATGAAGTTTCTATCATGTGTTCACAAGAATGTGTCTACACACACACAGACACAGTTCCACCACCAAGGCAAAAAACAAAATTCACATCTAGCTGATCAATGAGTTACCTTATTAAACCCAGAGGAAGGTGAAAGTACCGTACCTCTCTACTGACCTTCCGAGTCCAGGCTTCCCAGTTGGTCTTCTAGCAGGCTGTCTGAGCTCATGGACGACTCGGAGTCCAGGTTGTCGTTGTCAGAGTTCTCCTGCTCCAACTCAGGCAACCTGCAGGCCAAGTCCTCCCTGGAAGAAACAACCCAAGATGTTATTATTCTAACCCATGTAACACTGAGAGAACGCATACAATTCCAGACCGGTCCAGAAATAAACAAAACGGTTTCGGCTCACTTCTCCTGCTTGATGGACTTGATCCTCTCGATGAGGGTCTTCTCCGTTTCGTTGTCAGAGTCTATTTGCTCAGGAACATCCAGCTCTGAGGGTTTCTCAATCACCTGCACAGAGAACAGAGCAGCGGGCTAAATTAACGCACTGGCTCTCTACACTAGAGGAGTTTCATTCCAAAATGAGCCATCGACCTTTAGAAAAGTCAGAATAATTGCTGGCACCATCAATATTATTCAACTTATTAGCCATCTTGAGTCAACTGCAAAACTAACATTTTACAGGATGTAATCTTGGTTCAGTTCAGTTCAGTTCAGTTCAGTTCAACTTCATTATGATCCCAGAGGGCAATTGTTTTGCAGGCCAAAAGCAACACAGCAATAGACAACACAAAGAACAATACAAAAGTTAAAAAAGACATAATCAAACACACATCGCAATGGGTTGTAGTCTAGGTAAAGTAAAGTGCATTACAGTAAAGCATTACTACAGCAAAGTGCGAGTGCCTATCTATTTAACAAGCTAATAGCTGTTGGAACAAATGAGTGCTTGGTGACAGTAGAAGACTGTGTACTTGTACCGGGCAGCTCCCAGGTGTGAATGTGTGGAATTGCATGAATTGTATGAATGTTACTGGAAAATAGCAAGCATAATCAGTTGACTTTCCCCAGATTAATGTAAGGTTAAACAACAGTTGAGTGACAGAATGAGTTTAGGTTATCTGGAAACACTTTGTAAGTCAATTTAATAAACTTTTCTGTCAGTTTGGTATACTTTTAACCTTCTAAATGATGCATCAGGTATCCATCTAGTATTCAAAGCAGGTTAGAACAAACTTGCAAATACTATTTGACTCAGGTCTGCTTTCATGTTGTCTCTTCCCTCAACCTTGCATGTGTCTTCTCACCGTGTTTTGTCTCTTCAGTTTGAGCTGATTGACAGCCAGGGCCTCTGCATACTCCAGCTCCTGGATATTCTGCATCTTCTCTGTGTAGCGTCTGAACTGCTCAGTGATCAGGATTTCCACACACCTGCAGACAACAGGGTCAATGTTGGTCTCCAAGTACTCCATAAAACTGTGTCCATACCCATACATAGAAATAGCTGCATCTAACAAACTGTTCTGAAGCTGTGCCTCTTATATTTTGGCCAAAGTCAGAATAAATTGCGGTGCTGGAGAGATAGAGGTGTGTGCAGTGCGGTGACTCACAGTGTAGTCTTGGACACGTCCTTCATACCAAGGAAGGGGTCGTTAGCATCAGGAGAGCGCAGGATGCAGGGGGCAAACACGATAGCCAAGGAGTTCGGAGTCATCCTATTGTGATCTTCCTCCTTTGCAACTCTAGAAAGGAACACTTCGATCAGGATCTCACATGACTTTTATTACTCTAATAAATAACATGATGAACTAATCACATTCGCAGTTGGATAAATCACAGTGCTATGGAAAATCCTTGGTAATTGTCATTGTGGAAAATGGTGTAAAACACAGAAGACACAAAGGACAATGGTGGAAAACAGAAGACATGAGCAACACTGAGTGACTGGGGGCAGATGGAAGAGTGGAAAGACATAATAACAATCTTCCTACTTGACAAGGTGAAAGATGAGCCGTTCCAGTGTGTTGTAGTTGGCAGAAGGAAGTTCATCGACCTTTTGGTATATGGCCCTTATTCGCTCCGATTTCTCTGGCAACTCTGTGCGTGAACCAACATGAAGATCAATACATTTTTAACAAGTTGTCAGAGTCAACAATCTAAACGTGCATGTCAAGCATTCTTATTATGTTACATTCAAGGTTAAAGAAGCAGGTTTGTAGCCAGGAGATCACTGGCTCGGATCACCAGACCAACTCCAGTGAAGCTGCTTAGTGGCCAGCAGTAGAAGACTGTGGTTTACTAGGCAGCACCCAGGTGTGAATAGGTTTAACTGTATGAGTGTGAAACAGTGGATTGCTGAAAAAGAGCGTACATGCTCAGCATATCTTCCTTCGGCAAAAAAAAAGCAGCTCCAACTTGCAGTCCTGAAGAAGAATGTGACACAACAACAGCCACTGTGTCCCAACCACTAAACAAACACACAGCTCAGTTAAGTTTGCCATCATGAGAGATCACTTATCTAACCCCCTGATTCTGTTTGCGTGTATTGACACCATGAATAAGCCCATTCATGGGGAAGGCACCTGTATGAATGCAAAAGCAGGGGTTTGGCTGAAAAAGCGCATGCATACTCGCCAAACCTTCCCCCGGTTTACATGATTAAATAAAAATACTGTCAATGTTTACTCACCCACAGCGTGCAGGAAGTCATTGTAGAGGGTGGAAGTCATGAGGGGGTCGGGCAGCTCTCTGAGCCAACGTTTAACCAGACCGGTGATGGTGTGGATGGGGTAGTTGTCTAAACACGGTGCTTCAGGATCTGAGGCCACAAAACAGAACAAAACAAAACACACAGGTGAGACGAACCAAATTTTCCCAACTATTCAGATTGACTTACACTGCCTGTCAAAAGTTTGGGGACACCTAGCCTTTGAAAATGTTTAATAAATAAGCATGTTTTCTTTGTCGGTTTGCAATAACGTAACCCCATTAAAGACTAACTAGGTTTAGTTTGAGAAAAAAAAATCATACAAAATCATACATCATACAAAATCATATTTTTAATGATAACACTAAAACAATTAAACTATTATGTTCATAAAAAAAAACAAAAAACTCCTTAGCAGCTGTAACTGCTGCGTACATTTTCTTCATGTGAACAGTCAGTCTTTTCCAGCCGTTCCTCTGCCTGCCTCTTGCAGGACTTCCCAGAGGTTTGTGGTGCTGGTTGGTAGGAAAAACCTTCTCTTCATACCAAAGACACTTTGATGAAGATGAAGCTGAGTGTTGAACAAATACTAGTATTAGTAAATAGATGTTTTATGTTAACAAAAGCTTTCCCTTACTTCTTCATTGAAAAATAACAGAGAAAATGAAATAGTACTTTTAGAAAATATAGAAAAGGTAAGGTGTCCCCAAACTTTTGAAGGCAGTGCAGCTCCACCCTGATCGTGCCCATTCACAAATACAAGACACATCATGTTCTTCACAAATACCCCTTTTCCACCAACATGGAACGGGTTCCGTTCCAGTTCGCGCACCTAATTTTGAACCGTTCGGAGCATTTTGACCAAAAATAAATTGTTTCGGAACTCGAAAAGTTGGTTACCAGCTGGAACCAAAAAATAGCAGGTTTTCAAGTGCGAACCGTGACGACATCAGTGGGCGTGTCATATTCTACAGGTTGGAAAGTAATTGCACATAATAGTCGTCTACGTCTTCTTATCATTAATAGTTGGTCCATGCTTCTTTTTTGGATAAAAACAAATATCTGTAATAACAGAACAAAAGCTCGCAGGTAATCAATGCGATCCGCCATCTTGCTACTACTGTTTACTTCCGGTGTGCGTTGTGCAACGCCCTCCGTTGATGACGCATCCTTGATTACAATGGTTCTGCTCAAAACTGGTGTAAACGCGGGCTGGTTCGCTAGATAGCACCAAGGTTCCAAGAATCCTGAATGGAACCGGTTCAAGAACCAGAGCTAATTTGGTGGAAAAGGAGCAAAAAGTGTTTCTCACTTGTCTCCAGGATCTGGTACAGCTCCCTCGCTCGGCAGGTGGAGCCAGACTTGCGATAGATGCCCTCTGTGTAGAGGCCGTTTAGCTCCACATGCATCAGCAGTATCTCCACCACCTTGGGCACCGGGTTGGCTTTATTGGTGAGGACACACACCTGCACCCCAAAGTGAAGGGAGCCTGGCAAGCTGTCATCCTGTCACAAACAAACACACACATGCAGACAGACAGATGAACAGAGAGACAAGGGGAGCATACATGAGAGAGAGAAAGAGAGAAAGAGGCTCTATTAATTGTCTATATTATTATTAAATTAAAGTAGGTTATTCAATCATGCGACAGTATTCGAAAACGTCAATTCCTACCTTCCTGGCACACCGTGTCGAGCAATCTGTGATGACTTTGGTAAGGCACTTCTTGTGACATATTAACTTGCAAGCTGAAAAGAACCGAAGTAAAGAGAACCAAATATCACTGTGACATAAAATCTGGGTCGGTCGCAGTTTCTGATGTAGTCACATTTTGTTGTTGTCCTGTAAGTCGGTGAACTCACCGCTGCACATGTAGGCTTTCTCCATTCCCCAGATGTAGGAGCCACACAAGTCACATGACTGCATGATGTTCACCTGGTATGTGCTGAACAGGTGATCCAGAGGGCTGTTTGGCTGCAGAGATAAGATTTATCAGACAGTACACTAGGATGATTTACCTAGATTTACAGTAAGGAAACTTCACCATGCTGTTAGAGATAATTCAGCTTACACATTTGTCCTTTTTCCTCCTCTTCTTTGTTTTCTTCGTAGCCTGGAAGAAGTTAGAAATGAGAAATTTAGGAGTAAACGACTTTCCACAAAAATGTCAATTAATGCTTTAAAGTGCACTATGGATTCCAGGATGAAATATGTAGAATAACCTTTTGAAAATGCTTACTCGTTATTTTAAATCTCATGACATATTCAAGAAATAACCTCTAAAAGCAAGGTGAACTAATAGTGAGCCCACAAAAATACTTCTCGATGGTTCAAAGATTCAAAATTCACTGATGGACTTAAATTCTCAAATCTACCTTGACTGGTTCAGCCTCCACGCGTTTGATCTCGCCCCTGATGAAGCCATCCAGCACAGACTGGAACAGGTTGACCACCAGCTTGACTTCTGTTTTCTGCTTGGGCCCTGCCAGGCTGCTGACTTTGTTATGGTAGCCCTTCATCAGGTCTTTGTAGCCGATTTGGGGCTTCTGTCGGTCACAATGCATGTGGGAAAGCGGAGTTAGTGATAGCTTTTATCTTCAGTTGTCTTAGTTTGGCTCCTTTTTGAGGCATTTAGCTACAGTCTTATCAAGAGTGACTTAGAATGTGCACAACAGTAGAAGCAATGGATAGTTAGGAATGAAAGGTCAGTAATAAAGTTACTATGACCCCAAAAGACTTTTCTCCCTTCCAGATGAAGTTCCTTAAAATGAACTTAAAACTTCAGCCTCTGAGTATAATACTGTTTTACCCCCCTCATATAAGAACATTAAGAAACTTTACACTATGTGTTTGTACAGAGAATGAAGTTGAACTGACCGGGAAAGAGTACATGCTTTTGATTGTCTCTCTGAACTGCATGGTGGCTGTAAGGAAGATGTTCTCTGTTGCCGACAGCTCTTTTATCCTGGTGCGCAGCTCATTCACCTGAGGACAAAGATGAGGAAATGATGATGAATACGTGATAAAAAAAGAAAAAAACTGTCCTTGTACAGTTCACTTGAAGAGTTCCTTTCCAAAAAACTAGAAATTAATTATTACCTTATTACCTGGGGTTTGTCATTTAATCTTTCTAAAAATAAGAGGATCCAGTCTGTAAAAGTGTCAGTCATGTTGTCAATCAAAGATCCAAGTTATTTACTATGCTTTAAAACGCACCACAATTTGTTTCTCATTCTTTTTGAAAGAGTAGATGCCAGTTTTTTTCAAATGGTGGATATCTAATTTTGGAACAAACACTTAAAAACAGCCAAATGGAATTTAACCTCTGTACCTAAACTGATTGGTTGTTTATGATCATTTGTATGAACATTCCAAACAAAACAAAACTAAACATCTTCACATACACAGTGCAAACGAGTGAAAAATTAGGAGCCAAGTAGTGTATATAAAAGGTAACTAAGTGAGTTAGCCATCTGCTGTACTTCTTGCTCCACTCCTGAAGCAAACATCTCACCTGATTGCCCAGGAACTCGTCCAGGTTTCGCAGCTCCTTGGTGTCGGTGATCTCGCGGTCCAGAGAGGCGTTCCACTGTTCGGCCCGTGTGGCCCGGCTGATTCGGATGGTGGGGTTGCGACGCGTCCTCCCGCTGTTCTGGTCTGGCATGCGGTAGGGATGAGGGGAGTAGCTGGACAAGGGGACTGTAGGCACCCGAGGGAGATTGCATTAGTCTGACATGTGGATCAAAAGGTGGAACACTACATCTAGCACTGCTTCTACTGGTGATGTTTTGGAGTGTTTCATAAAAAATGAATCTGAGGAATAGTGGAGTCTCCTTAAAGAACTCTAAAACATTATATGGACATTATATAGACATTATTATAGTGTTAGGAAGGCCTTCTGAGTGCTAGACCGGCTGGAAATGTTTGTTATGAGCCACTAGATGGCAGTAAAGAAGATACTTGTGTCAAACAGTGATGTAGTGGTAAATAAAAAGGTGGGTAAACTGTGACATCCAGTTGGTGATCATCATAAGGTAAACAACAACAAATATAAACAAAAATAAATTAGACTTTCAGAAAACTGTGACTTTGTGATTGTTTTTCCTTAAAAGACACTATCCTCCTCACAGCCAACATCCAGTTAATACTACTTATTGAGACACCAAGCACTGCACAGATACATGAGTTACAGTTTTGGGGAATAAGCCTGTAAGATGTGTTCGCTACCTTCTTTGTCTGATGGAGAATCCATGATCTGTGAATCTCTAGGCGACCGCTTCTTCAGAATTCGACTGAGAAACCAAAGCCTGTAGAAAACACAATCCTCATAAAATTCCACACAGAAGCAGATCAAATATATGATGCAGTGTTGATAAAGCATGGGAGGTTTTACCTCTCAGGGGTTGTGGGTTGTGATTGGTTAGATCCCCGGTGTCCTGAGCCCTCATTGGTCCTCTTGGCGGGAAGGCTGAACCTCGACCCATCCGGTTCTGCCTGTATCTGGAACTATGTGAACCACAGAAACACGCTGTGACTCAACGTATTAAAACCTGATTAAACAACCAACGTGTGACAAACCTTTCACAGACAAACCAAACATGCCCTTTTAATAAAATAGTGTAATATTTCTTTCCATATCCCAAGTAACAGAGTTAGCCCTCTTTCCCCACCATGTTCCCCTGCAGTGGCCACACCCATGCCTCTTCCAAAAGGAAAGCTCTCCCGCCACCAAACAAGACTGCATGTTACAAGCATAACAGTTCAGTAAATGGTAGTGGAGTTTTGCATTGGAATCACAAGAGTGGACTGCCTCACCATTTTTATTCCATCATGCAAAGTTATAATGTCACTTGCCACCACCTGAACTTTGACCTTTTTTGCTTTAATTAACACAACCTCCTCTTTGGACCGCCTATAACCCCTGTGTCACTCTGTTTATGAACCTGTATTATTCAAAATAAGGACACACCCTTGTTAGTAAGTATTAATTCTGAAAATAATCCATTTTCATTCATATGTCCCATGTTTATATGTTTAACATGAGATGTGATTAGCTCCCACAATGCGAGTGATTATCAAGTAATTAGCTAAAATTATTACAACCACAACGAACAAACTACTGACTTAGTTTTGAGGTGACCAAAAGACACCGACATAAGAGCAATACATCATGTTCTGTAGTATAATCATCATTTACATTTAGGCTCTGAACTGTACCTACGGGCCTATGACTAATTTGGGTGAAGTGACAAAAAAGGTCAGAAATGAGCTGTGGAAAAGAGCTTTGACACTTTTTTCTGGAGAGCGAATGGTTTACTGGAAGCAGCAGCTCATTTTCTCAGAGTCCTGGGCTGCAGAGTAGAAGCTGGAAGGCCCAGCACATTGCAACCTTAAATCCGTTTGGGACATAAGGCGAGGATACACATGCAAGGCCTGCATGCAGAGGACGGCAGGACAGCTTCGTTCGGTCAAAGTTTCCCTCCGGTCAGTACCTTGACCTGGGATTTGAGGGCCCGGATGTCCACACTACTGGCCGAGCTCTTCAGGCTGGGCAGTTTGGGGCTGATGGGAGGCAAGGGGAAGCTCCAGAACTCGCTCTCCTTGGAGCCCCCAAAGTTAAACATCAAACCGCTGCGCGCGTAGGCTAAGCGCCGCTTGCGTTTGGGCCGCTCGCGGAGACGCACACAGTCCTAATTGGGCCAGGACAGGTCATGAGGCACAGACTTCCTCACTTGAGGTCTAAGGAGCCTCCATTCATGAGTTTGTCAACAAAATGTAAACTCATAGTACAAACAATTACAAAATGCAATTCAAACATTTCTGTTGTATGGCGAGCACAACAAAATGTAAGAAGCAACAGCTGGTAGATGATGGTGCAAAAATACAAATGGATTGGAACTGTCTAGGTGTACATACAGACGCAATGTTTTGGATTATGTAATAACATAAAGATAATCATATGGTACCTCATTCGTAGAAGGGGAGCTATCAGAGCCTGAGGAGCTGAGCCTGGACAATTCATCAGCAGACATGGACTTCCCTTTGCACCTGTGTTGCAGAATGAAATAAGAGCAGAGCTTTGGACCATGGTGGAAATAAAATAAAACAATTGTGCTTGCAATTATTGGTGATCAAGATAGAGGTTTAAAAAAAATATTGCCATGATAGATAGATGATAGATATTTTATTGTCCTCCAAGATGAAATTTGCTTTCACAGTCTGCACATGGAAACACTAAAGAACAGTCATACAGGAGTATGGGAAACAATATAGGACAGTAACACTTACTGGAACCCTTCCTTCCGCTTCTCCCTTGGGTGCCGGGTGTCTGGACTGGAGTCGTCTGTCCGCTCTCCCTCGCTCCGTCTCTCCTTCCACCTCTCAGCCTTCTCCCTGATGCCCTCCATCTTGATGTAGCGCTGGAGGGAGCTTGAGGGGCTGGTGGAGCCCTCACTTCTGCCAGCTTTAGGGTCCAGAGGGACGGACAGGGGTCTGTTGAGAAGAGGTGGGGATCCCCTGCCCCCCCGTTTCTCCCCGCCTCTGGTCCTCTGTGCAGGCTGGCTCTCTCCGTCCCGGCTGTTGACCGAGTCGGACTCCTGGCTCCTGTTGGGACTGCCCTCCACTCCCTGCTGCCTCTTCAGCTCTTTTCTCCCCAGGCTTTGATGGACAAATCACTAATTCAGACCGACATAACAGCAACTGTCTGCATATATCCTAATGGTTTTAAGGGGACTTTTTGCTCTTATTCCATATTTATCTACTATAAACATAGAAAATGGACAAGAGTAGCCTAATTGTGCCCAGTTGAAACTACTGGGGTTCTCTGTGCGATATGTTGTGATAATATTTGACTCTGTTGCATATCCACTGCTACACAACACTCACTGCCAAATAGACAAAACATATTGCAAAAATAGTTGATTCCGCTAGGTGAGAGTGTTTTCAAAAGATTTTAATGACCGGCCTTCCATGCAAACTGGACATTAAGTCTGCAACATCTCACATATTTTTGATTTTCTCACGAATTGCATCTGTGGTTTTAATGAAAATGTTTCAAACACTGGAATTTCTCAATGTCATAACATGATGATGAGAATGTGATACGCTACGCTGCATTTTAACATAATCTATCTTGATACAATGTCAGGTGTCCTGAGTTGAGAAAATAGACCTGATATTTTCAGATGTAAGTACAAACACACTTTTACATTTTGACCAGCTGGTGTCTCCAATAGCCTGCCATAATACACGGCGGGTGTTGGGAAAGCTTCCATTTTAGAATCAAACAGTTGCTTTTTTTTTTTAACCCTTACAGCATTTGAAACCTTTTTTAAGTTGACTGAGTACATGTTTATTTACAGGACCAGTTGTTGGTACAATGCAAGCAGCACAGGCAGTTTACCTCTCTCGTCCAGAGCGGTTTTTGGACGTCTTCTTGTCGTCCTCCTGCTGACTGAGGTACTCCGCCCTCTTCAGTGAAGTCCGCCACGCAGTCTGGATCACTGTGGCGGCTCGGGTTCGGTTCTCATCGTAAAACCCACGCCAGCATTTCTGAAACACAAGAGATTCTCCATCAACTCGAGCCTGATATAGTGTTCTTTGATTGTTCCTACACTATGATAATATTTGGCTCCTGTTGTATGGATGGAGCTATATAATAACCAGCTGGTGTTTTTCTCTTATGTTTGTTGTTGCTGTAATAATTACATTTTCCTCTGGGATAAATAAAGTACCTTTTATCTAGCCATCCATCTTATATTCTGTATTATTTAAGATAAAATTAATCCCCATGGAGAAATCGGGTCATTGCATAATCACATACTAATACAGAAAAGAAAAATTTAATATAGCAAATGAGGGATATAATAATAATTCAAACACTAAAACATGTTAAATGGAATGTACGGATGACCAGTACGAGATATGTATTACAGCATTGTAAGGGTGTTCAAAATAACAGCAATAAAACTTAGTATATGTAAGCTATGAATATCAATAATATTACCTGTATGATCATGGCAGCATCTTTCTTTTGCAGGAAGTGCATCCTGATCAGACAGACACGGAACCAGCGCTGCAGGATGACGATGTGATGCATCACCTCCTTGTTGAGGGTGTCTTGGAGCATTTGTCTCTCCCTTTCCTTGAGGAACACCTGGGTGGATGAACAGCAGAGAGCTTTTACCTTTCACAGAGTTCAGGTGGACAGTCATCATCCAAAACACCTTACAGAACCATGGGTGACCCCGGTGTGAAGTGAACCCCAACCGTGTCCAATGAGACACATATGACCACGGTGAGTCATGATCACAATGAATAATTCATACGATGAACGATCACTACCTTGGTTTTCCCTATTTGGTAGGTGGTCTGATCCAGGTCCATCCTCTCAAACAGTTTCGTTATGTCCTCTGGAGTCGCAGTTGCTCCTTTCGGAAGCAATATCCTGAACTTCTCACCAAATTCCTTTGTTATCAAAAGAAAAACATTATCAGAAGGCACCAATTAACTTTCTGCACATCCTCATGAACGGGCATAGAGGCGAGTCATCTGTTTCTTTTTACTGTAAATTCCTTGAATTGCTTCTTTGAGGTGAGATATTTTTATGAGCCCCTCAGGGTGTTTTATCTCCACTCAGCACAGTCTGTTGTTTTTCTTTCCCCTCACCCTTTTTCTGTTTATTTGCACATATAAAACACATATGATAAAACGCTTCAAAACTTAGTACAACAGTAATGTGACATGTATTATTATAACACTCTTCTCCAGTCAGTGCCCACCTTAAATGTGTATTTGGCACTGTAGCCGGCCTTCTGGATGCGAACCATCTCCAGCATGCCTGTGTACTTGATTTGCTGCAGAACCAGTTCATCATCAAAGTGCAGCTCCTTCTGCAATAGAACATTTGTACCAGCATCGAATTACATGTTTATGTCATCAAGTCCAACATAGCTACACCTTTGACGAAATTTACCAGGATAACATTACAGATTCACTGAGTAAACACAACATTACCTTTTCAGCGTTGGAGCAAATACAGCGAATGAAGAAAGGCTCTGCTTTTTCAATAGTTTCCAACAGCTTATTGAGTGATGCCTGTAAGATACATACATGTAGCTAATAATGGTTTAGTCATTCAATTCAATCAATTCAGAAAATAGAATGAAAAACCTGCAAACCTTTATCATTAAAAGGCTATCATGAGAATATAGCCTTTATCATGGTTATGTGAGATACATCTTCATTCCAAAATGCTATATCCTCTTTTGAAAATGTTTTCTACATGAAATTCAAAAACACAAATTATTCTACGCTCACAAGCACACCTATTTTGCATGCCAATATCTTTCTTTAATGGTAACCAATAATTTCATGCTTTACTTTCATGCCTTTAAGGGGCGGGCACTTGAGTGAACTGAATGTGAATCGAACCCAACCCTCAAGTTGTACATCATGAGATCAGATCTTTTAAAGTGAACACAGGCAGAGCAGAGGAGACAAACCTGAAATTGAGCGCTAACACTCGGCAGCTTCTTCCTCTGGTGAGGATGGAGGAGGGATCTGGAGGTTCGGCCATGCAAGGTGAGATCCACGATGTGTTTGACGGAGCGCAAATCCATGAGATTCTGTCAGACACAACATAACAGGACAATGAGATTTAGAGATTTAGAGATTTAGAGATTTAGAGAGAGAGAGAGAGAGAGAGAGAGAGAGAGAGAGAGAGAGAGAGAGAGAGAGAGAGAGAGAGAGAGAGAAAGAGAGAGAGAGAGAGAGACTACCAGGGATGTGATCAGAAACACGAAAAAGGCAGGAAAAGAGCAATATCCCATTAGAAATGAATGGGAACTGGGTGTCTAAAACACTCAGTGGTCCTGGGTGAATCTGACCCAGGACCTTTGTCACATGTCATCCCCCTCTCTCTCCCCTATCTCTACTCTACTGTTGAATAAAGGTGAAAATGAAAAAAAAAAACAACAACAACAAACAGCATAAATAAATTGAATGGAAAAAACAAACAAATACATAAAAGAAATAAAAGACCACCCACTTCCCTCAAAAAAAAACAACAAAAAAAAACATTTAATCTAAGACGTACAAAACATCCAAGAAGAAGTGCTGCTTTTGAATGAGAATGACAGGAAACATTGATCCCCAAGGCCATTACTAAGAGTTTACCTTCGGAATGAGCTGCTTCTGCCGGTTGCCTCTATTCTTCCTGTAGAAAACAGAAACATAATGAGGGTCACAGTTCTCCATATAATAGACTTGGCAGGGGAATGGGAAAAGTGAAGCACAATGTACAAAATGAATGCATTCAGGCTAAATTACAGGAAATAGTAAAAGTAATGTAGGCACTTACTTTCTCTTCTCGTAGTTGGCAAAGATGTCTTCAAACACATCAAGAGGATGCTCGTCGGAGCGATCGAAGGAGAAATCCAGTGTCAGGCTGTTGCTGTGAATGTCAGAGAGTATTTGGATTACTTCATGCATGGACAGAAAATAATATGTTTTTTTAAAAAGGGATGCTTCCCTTTGGGTTTTAATTTTTTCAAGCATATGCCAGGAGTTCATTAATAGTCAACCACAAATATTGGTCAAAATGAAGCCTAAAAATGTATTTATACATTATACAATATCTACACAAGGCTAAGTAGACCAAGGTAATATTTTCTTCCACCCAATGTATGCTGGGATAGGACCCTAAATAGGAATATATGGGTAAAGACAATGAATGAATGAATGAATGAATGAATGAATGAATGAATGAATGGTACTTTTTAATAAATAGTTTTGTCTGTTTTCAAATATCTATATGACAGCTGGGAATCAAACCTGAATACTGACTATTTCCAGCTGTTACCTGAGGAAACTAATGTTGGAGGCTGACCCCTCCTGAACACCATGAAGGTTTGCATGCAAAAACTGAAAATGCCATCCCTGTTTTATATTCTATTCTGAATTGAGAGACGGGGCAGATTCTCCCTTTGGTTCAACATATGAAAAATCACTTTCAACAAAAGAGAGAAACAGGAGGAGCGCTATATTCCATTATAAATGCAGAGACAGTGAAGACTGGACTGAATCCCTCTGGTTTTACCTGGACAACCTGCTCAGCGCTGTGCTGGGCCTCTTCATCTCTCTGAGGGACTTGCGGGAGGTTTGTCTGGCAGACACTGCGGTGACAACACACAACCAGTCTGGCTTCGTTAATGGTCAAAACACGGCTCAGAAAACAAGGAAGCAAACGTGTTTATGGGACAGAAAGAAAGAGGAAAAGAAAGACCGAATGAGTCAGTGACTACGTTTACATGGACAGCAATAACCTGATATTAACCCGATTAAAACAGTAGTCTGAATAAGAAACTGCCACGTAAACAGCATTTTCTGATTACCTTAACTCGAATAAAGTCACAGTAAGCATAATCGCATTAAGACATGAAGAGTATTCCCATCATAAGTTTGCCTTATTTAGAATAAGGCCAATAGTCTGATTATTGCTGTCCATGTAAACATAGTCAGTGAGAAGAGTCAGTTAAAAAAGGAGGCAGGATTAGCAGCTACGGTTGCCTACGTGACTCCGCCCGCCGGCGTCCCATCTCCTTGAAGACTGCGAGGATGCGGATGGTGGCTCGGAGGACGCCCCATCTGAACACCGCCACCGGACTGGACCCAACCAGCTGGTGCAGGAAGGCCCGCTCGCTGCTCCGTAGCAGCGATAAGATTTCAGGACGCATGTGGTCTTCGTTCTTCTCTCGAAAATCCTGAGCGACAAGGAGAGTTATCCTAAATACGCTGTATCTTTTTATTCATAGTGTTCATCTGCTGTGCAACGTCATACATTCATGCCTAAGAACTTCACAGTGCAACCACAGTCTTCTACTGGCTGCTGAGTGTACTGGTAGAAAACTGCCTTGCTCAAAGGAACATTGATGGCAGTTGTTGAGGGACGGAACGCATTAATCATTCACTTACTCCACCCAGATTTTCGAACTTTTCAAACTAACAATCTTTCTATCACAAGCTTGCTTATCTAACTAGGCCACCGCTGATCCCCACTATGTTGCAGTGTCCAAATGTTAAAGCTGAATGCTGAACTGTACGTATAGTGGATTACTTTAGGCAGACAAATTATAATTTCCTTGTTAGCAGAGGAATGTTTGCAGTGTTAGAGGAATATTCCACCTTGATCTGATATTTGACCCTCCCAGCAAAGTGCTGGATGACAAAGACCGGCTCCATGACTGTGGTAGCTATAAAGAACGGGTTGTCCTGATGCTGCCGCTTCAACTCGTCCAACAGGGTTTCATCTGTGGCCTGAGGGAGGCTGAGGACGTTCAGAGAGAGAGAGAGACACAATATCAATTTCAACATATCTGGTTAAATGTATGCAGCTTGGATCAATACGCAACAAAAGTGCATGTTGTGATGGACCGTAACCAAGGCTACTTCTGTTTCTGCATTATCCTGCCCCCTGGGGTGTGTGTGTGTGTGTGTGTGTGTGTGTGTGTGTGTGTGTGTGTGTGTGTGTGTGTCTTATTGAGTTAGTATTTTGTGTTATCGGGTGTTATGGAAACTGAGGCAAGACTTGGCTACATTTGAGTATTATGTTGCTCAAGTCAAATTCATTCCTTATTGTCTGCTGAATTGGAACAAATGGCAATAATTTTTGTGGCATTTCTTTTCATTTATTGTTAAAGAAAGGAATCATTCTTTAATTTCTTTGAGTCCTATGTATGTATGTTATGAACAAGACTGACTGTGACTGACCAGGGTGTCGCCAAAATACGCAAGGCGATGTCTTGACCTTCTTTGTGTGTCAGAATAAGCACAATAATAAGGGTTTGGTGTGAGAAATCACAGCAGGCGATGGTGGCACAACCAAACTGCACCTACTTGCTCTCCTCGTCCAGCAGGTGAAAGAGTCCAGTTTGTGGCTCGCTGATCAGCTGAATGCAGCCCGCGTTGTCAGTGGAGTCGATGTGATGCCAGGTGATTCCCTCTGCCACATACTCTTCCTGGTTTATAGAATATAAACAAGGACTTCATCAGAAACACTTTGCATGTGCAATAAATGTAAAGCAATTTGTCTGTGTGGCATTGATGCAGACATACATTAACAATAATTACACAGTACAAAGATAACAGGACATCAGATAAAGGATCATGTGAGGTCCAAATACAGAATCAGTATGCTGAGGGAAAGTTTAGCTGAGAATGCCCACAGATACACCCACCTGCTCACGCTTGAAGATGTGCTGGTTAATGTAATACTGTAGTTTCTCGTTGGCGTAGTTAATGCAAAACTGCTCAAAACTGTTTGTCTGGAGGTTCTCGAATCCAAACATATCCAGGATGCCGATGGACAAACACTAAAAACAAAACCGCAAACATGACACTTAATCACCACCATACAGAAATATGTGATGACAGTAGGGTTGCACAATATTGCCTGAAGTCATATATATATTTTTTTGTTTTTCTTTCTTCTTGGCAGAATAACGCAATTGTAAAATGAACTGGGATACATGTGGGCACAGCTGTTTCATATAATTCCTTCTTCAGTGCTTGAAAAATGTGGCCCAAAACATTTGGAGTGGAAACATGAGATGCTAAGGATTAGGATTCGATCCATTTTAATATAATTAAGAATTTCCTCAAATGTCCAACTTGCCATCTCAAAAACACTTGACCACACTACCCTGTGATTTAATTGAAAAATGAGCCTCTTTCGGTCAATATTGCATTTTCTTTTTTTTTTTAATGAATAGTGCAGCCCTAAACAGCAGACTTACAGAGACGGACTCCTCCATGTCTCGTCTGTTGAGCAGAGCGTGGTTGATGTGCAGGATGATCCAGTCAAACAGAGCGCTGTACAAAGACTTGGCCATGGAGTCTCGCACTGTGGAGGCCTGTACACACAGCAACATCAACAGCAAGTCAAAACTCAAAAGTGCAACAACCTTAAATTTCATCTGCAATACCAAAGTTAAATCTGACTGAGAACTTCTACCTCTTTCAGTGTGTACTGTAAAACTACTGCGTTGTCAGCAGTAACTTTTCTCCTCTTGGTCAAAGCTTCCACCAGTCGTTCCTTTTTGACCTAGAAAAGGAGAGAAACAGTCAAAACAATTCTACAGTACTGGAACACATTATTTACCAAATGGTGATATAACCACACAATGTACATAAGTGACAGATAAATCTATATTTTTGACGGATCCAGGTGGTATTAGATCCTGCACTGTATAATTAGGATACTTCATAATCAGCCATAATGTGTTATGCTTTATACCTTCAGCAGGTCAGAGAGTATGGACAAGACTTCAGCAGGTCCGACCTCCAGGACCTGACCGTCCTCTGACAGCGTGTACGTCACGTTACCCAGGTACAGGATGGCAGAGAGGAGAGAGAATATCCTGCAATACACACATACACATACACACACACACACACACACACACACACACGTACGTTTGCATTTGTAAATGTACACCTTAGAAGTCTCACCAGAATTTAATAGACATGGCTAATTTCAGTGCTGTTTTTGACTCACTGATACATCTAAATGATTTTGTGTTTAGGTAATTTCAGCTTTTTAGATAGCCATAGGTGTAGATTTAGGGAGAGACAGAGGGACACGCCCCCCTCAATATTAGAAGGATGAACTGTCACCCTCGATTACTTCTGCCTCAATTACGGAATTTTTACTCGCTCTGCGTTTTCAGAAGCATAGTGTTTACCGAAGCGTATTTTGTGATTGGTTCTGGTCACTCCTTGCCTTTAAAGGCATTTCGAAAACAAAGTACTGTTTGCCCTTTCAGATCTGCGGTAGTTTAGCAATGTCTTCCTGTATTTCACACCGACTAGTAATTCCCCTCACTCTCTCTCATACCTGCATACTTTTCTCATTTCTACCTTTTTGTATCTCATTTGTATGTTTTTCTCATTTGATTCTTTTCTTGCTGATGAAGTGAGGGAAAACAGAGTTGCATTTAGACTACTACTATGCTCATAGCATGTCAGTGTGAGTTGCTGCCTGGGGTTTGACCCAGAGCGTGCCCCAGAAAAGATGAAGTGAAACTTGGGCCCTTGTAGCTAGCCAACCATAGTATCTAGTCAGTTAACAATCCCTGTCTTGTTCCAAACACATCTGAATTGTCCACTAGTACACACATCTAGTAGCTGTATGTTCAGGTCAACTGAGCTGACTCTTCTCAAGCTACAACTTGTGCTTTTGAGTTCAGACTAGGACCAAAGGGTCTAGGGCTAAAGACAATATAGTTTACCTAAATTTGGAAACAAATCTTCCTTAGCAGACTATTCTGTTTACTTAGAACATTACTTAATTGGATCTACACCCACACCACAACAGTCGTTTTCATGTATCTCTCTTTTTCTTGCCTAGTTGTTACACATTTAGCCATTATTTGTGTGTAGCCAATTCTCCTCTGGACCTCCATGATGGTACCAGATGTGTTTGCTAGGAGATTTATGATGCAACTGCAAAGCCGCTATTAGAGAAATAATAAACCTGCATGCTTCTAACTGCCTGGAGTCTCTGATTATATTCCTGTTCTCCTTACAATACAATACATTACACTGTAGATTAAGTCACATAACAGGTAAATGGTTTCAGTGTGGCTATTCACCAAAGGAAACTGAACAGGTGAGAAACTATGCTGCCAGCCGTTAAAGCGCATGCTCGGCCCTCAGGCGTCAGGCGCTTGCTGACATGCTTGCTGCATTTTTCTCCTGCTTGACTTGACAAGCTCTGACCTGCTACTGTCACCACTGGAGAGAGGAGAAACTTTTGGATGCCGTTCAGTTTGATTTCACATTGCTTTGCTAATTTCAAAAGTGAGATTATACACACTTTTTTTAGGAAGGGGTAAATGACACAGCTAATGTAGCACTGTGCAATGTGTCTGTAAACACTGTCTAATTGAGAAACGGTGTGAAATGTTACTGGGTGATGCAGAGAATATCAGGCATGGGTCAAATAGTTCTGCAATTCTTCTTTGCCTTTTTTTGGGTGGAGTTTACCACATCCACATACTTTCCTATGATTGCCTTAACTTTCTGGCACTTATTGCATTGTCCTATAAGGCAAACCCCACCCATTAAGTACTCCAACTAGGTTAAAATAATCTCTAATTATTATTTACAAATGCTATTTGACCCAAGTCTGACATACTGTACATGGCCAAGTAACATTTCACACCGTTTCTTAGACAGACAGTGTTTACATGCATGTTGCTGCTGACTTTTCTTAAAAAGTATGAACAGGCACACAAGTATTTGACTCAGGCCTGCAGCATTTCAGCTTTGTTTTATATAATTAAAGCCATACGTACTGTTTCTTGGTGGGGGCCAGGAAGCCAACCATCTCCATAGCTTGATGGAGCCTCTTGTACTCATGCCTAAGTTTCTCCTCGTCTAAATGGAAGTCTTCCTGTAGAATGGGCAAAAGGAGATGAGAGATGGAGAGAGAGGGGGAAATATATCTAGCATGGCTGCAGAGTCATTCACCTGAACTATCCACAAAACATGGAAATGGATTTATTGAAACTATATTAGATTTCTTAAATTCTCAAAACAATTCTGCCTATGTGTAGGTGCAATGTCAGTGTAGTTCAAGTGTAGTTTATGTGAGTGTTGGTCTTATCAATGCATAGTCTCGCAAGGCCAGACCCAAATCAGCCATTTACCCCAAATTCAAGACTTAAAACTTTCCCAGTGGGGAGAAGAAAATTCCAGTTGAGTTTGTTATTAAAATATAGATGTCAGTTTTAGACTCTCATGCCTCAAGTTTGTGCTGCCATCATATTACAGAGATGAAACCTTATAGAAGCTGTTTACAGAAGTTAGTTCAAGGGAGAGATGTGTTAGCATGTCTGCATGTAAAAAACAAAAAACCTTCTTTGCTCAATTCTGATTGCTCATCTGTTTCCTTTGCTTTCTCGGCCCCTTTTGTGTGAAGTACAGAACTGTGCAAAAGTCTTAGGCACCCTAGATTTTTTTGTCTTAGATGTTTATTTATTTGTTTTCTGCATTAATGTGTCAGTAGACTGCTCTTTTATATGTAGAAACTTTTCATTTCATTATTTTTGAAAGCATCTTCGCTTTACAGATTTTTTTTTTACATGTGCCTAAGACTTTTGCACAGTACTGTAGATCGGGATATTTAACAGGATTTCTCACTTGCGTGTGAAACCCTAGAGGTGGATTAATGCATGGAGCAGGTATAGAGGGGCTCAGTTCTTACATGCCACAATTTACTGTGGGCCAATTTCAATCAAACATCTGCCACGGGAGTTTCCCAATTGATAAAACCACATGACACATCTGGTCTTACCCCCTCCCCTTCCTCTATTATTCAAGCAAGTTTAAAATCACAAGAGATATTTACGTCATATCCTGTGTATAGGTGAAACGACTTTGCATCAGAATTGACAAAAGAAATCTGCCTGAGCTTCTGTACAGTGTGAGGATGGAGGGTACCTGCTTGAGGTAGAGGTAATCTTGTGGCTGTAACAACTGAAACTCCTTCTGCTCCTCCTTGGACGCTCCCACCAGCAGATAGTAGAACACGTGGTAGTTCCTGGGGGTCAGAGGTCGCAGAGAGACAATCAGGGCACACGTGAGTTTCATTTTAGCCTTTATGCTTGCTCAACATTTCACTACATAAGGTTGATCACATCGACCCTCCACCCACATGTTTTTGAGTGCGGTTTCCTTTTACCTGGTTATAATGGAGGTCAGAGTACAAATGAGTGATATAAATGTGAAAAACATAACATGAGGATCAATATGAAAATATATAATCCCAGCTTTTGAATTAAAATGGAAATTACTAATGCTTCTATGAGGATTTGAGACACCAAATGACTGTAATGCCTCTATATCTTAAAGTGTCAAAGGTTAGCAGTTCCTTCTTCTCCTTCATACCTCTCACTCTTATCTCTGAACACCAGGCGACACTTTTCTAGCAGGTACTTCTCAATAACAGCCCTGCAAGAGAAGAGAAAAACAAGAAGAGAATGTCAGTAAATTTGATACAGTCAAACCACAAAAGAAATTTGTCAAATTGTCAAAAAGTTACAGAAATAACTATGGGTAAAAGAGTTGAGCAGTCAGCTGTCATATGTACAAAGTCAGCCAATGTTAATTTAATTGAGTTCACTTTGGGCTGTGGACTCAATAATGTAAACATGGTTACAAGTCAATCAATCAATCAAAATAAACCAAGGATCCCTTGCTGGAGAACTCTTGATTCTGTTTGCTGTGCTGCCAGCAGCTCTAAACTCGGCCGTCTCTACATGAGTAGGTTAGTGAGAGAAATAAAACACGGTGCCTCACCCTCTCATGACACCGCTCTCCAGATAGTTGAGCTGGATGAACTTCCCAAAGCGGCTGGAGTTGTTGTTCTCTGCAGTCTTAGCGTTGCCAAAGGCCTGTTTAAAACATAGGAACATTAGTTTACAATAGAATAAACAAATGTGTAGGCGAGTTCCTCACATAGTTGGCGCACAGAATTAAAAACTGTAAATATTTAGCTGGGGACTATCAAATAAATTACTTCAAGTGGTGCAGGCCTATGGGTTTTGTCTGCCAGAGAATCCAGCAAGGGCAACGTTTGCCTAAGCAACCTTATGTAATGGCAAGAATTAAATCAACCTGCAGTCTGACTCACTAAACTAATTATTTAATACATGCACAGGAACTCTCATGTGTTTAGAGTTAGCCACAAAATCTTCACTTCATCATTCTCGTTATGAATCAGTTACAAGATAAACACAACGGACCCGGCAGAGATGTAGCGCAGGGTAAAACACCTAATCTCAGTTTAAACACGTTTTGATTTGCATAATAGAGTTCACCCACCTTCTTAGTCTAAGATAAATCTTTATGATGTAAATTCATTATATACGTCTTAGTATGATGTTTATGATGTTTTTACATGCTTATCTTTTATGTTATATTATGTGCTGTCATGTATGGTTGTTGATGTTTTTGATATTCTTTTATGCTCTTTGTGCAAAGCAAATTCCCCGAGGGGCAATAAAGGTTTCATTCATTCATTCATTCATTCATTCATTCAGTCAGTAGGTAGTATCAAACTGATGTGAAGATACAGTCGTTTAAGGAAAAACAGCATAAAATCAATGCTTTTCTGAAAATATAATTGATTTTTGTATAAATTGGTGGTTGTTTGCCTTGCCTCACCAACTGGAGGTCATAATTTACCTACCTATCATCATCATCATCATCATCATGTTAACCTCCTGCATCACTGACATCTTTCAGTCCTCCTTGCCTATCCCACAATGCAATGCATTCTCAGTGTTTCCAAATAGGCAAGAACTAAGCTGATGTTTTATGGCTTTGCCCTGTGAGATGGGGAATGTAATCAAACAAGGAGACTTTTATGCACATAGCTGACTGGTTACAAGCATGCAAAGTGGAGGATCAATCAAGCAGCCATTTGTTCCTTTCGCTATGAGGCTCCTGAATGAACACAGTGGAGTTGGACCTGACTCTTCCTTTTACTGTCGCTTCCCAGTATTATTTAGTGTTTATGAATGGTTTTCTGTTCTGTTTATGCGAGTGTTAACCTGATTGTTCTTTGTTCTGTGTATTGTATTACTTGTGGTGTTTCATTGATAAATACATTTCCCACTGCAGGATCAATAAAGAACTACCACTACTACTACAACTACTACCCACTGAGCACTAGACGTCATTTCAACGTTGCGTCTATGCTTTAGCTGTCATATCGCCCAGGATCTTTTTGGCAATGTATAGCCCAGTTTTAGACTAAGCAGTAAAAACACATATTTAAGCCATGCATAAATAGCTGTAAAACTCCAAAATATGCACCAGTGAAGTCCATATGTACAAGATATCACTTGATTTTGTCATATATCCCAGAAGACGTAGCCTATGATGATGTAGATGTCTACTAAAATTTCACTTTTAAACCCTATGCAGCCTCATTTTAGCCTAGATATCTAGAACCATTTTGATGTCTTTTAAATGGATAATAATAAAATTGCTCAGTGCTATTACTACTACTACAGTCATTGGGCTTATGGGAATATACCAGCTGCTGGGAAGGAAAAGTGAAACCTTATGATCGGTCCCCCAGCAGTGTTTGTTGTTATTGTGAAACATACTGGATACAGTTACTAAGATTCACCAATGACAACAACAGACTCCACCCAGGCAATTTGATTGGGTAAGGTGAAGCCTACTGGAGGATTATGGGTGCTCAAGAGTTGCTCCTGAGGACTGACTTTGGATCAGCTTCTACTTCCCAAAGCCTAACCTTTCCCAAAGGTAAAAAAAAAAGAAGTCCAAACTGAGCTCGTGTCAGCATGTGGAGGCTTCGTTCCACTGTACTGAGGGTCGTGTCCCAACAGGCCGAGGCGATGCCTACACAGCCAGGCAGCCAGACCTGCATGCTGCACTCGTCCCATCGCTGCCAGGTACAGCGTCGAGTCGCTGGAATGTTCCTCCCCAGCCCACCTTTGTGAACACAGTGAGGGATTTCTCAAACATGGCTTCCATTTTCTACCACATGAATAAAATTTATGTGACGGAGTTGAACGGGGAAGAGCGAGGAGATGAAAGAACCGTGGAGAGAAAAATTGGAGCGAGACTGTTTGCACGTGGCAGGAAGAGGGAGGGAAATGAAGAGAGGGGGAAGTATGAAGAGAAGTATTTTTTAAGGGAGGGCAGAGATAGAGAGATAGAGATAGAGAGAGAGAGAGAGAGAAAGAGAGATTTCATAGTGCCACTCAATACGTCTTTATGTGCCACAACCTGAGAGACAATGAGCAAAGGAAATAACAAAACAAAAAAACTGTTTACATATTATAGATCAGCATACTCCATTACAATTTATTTTATTTGATATATTTTACTGTATTTCCTATTATACTATACTTTCTATGATATACTCTTATTCACATATATTGTTATTTTTACATTACAACTATTATTATTACCATTATTATTCATTATACAGTTTATTGGACTTTTTTTAAAATCATCATTATTATTAATTTTATAATTACTGATTACTACCAAAGCTTTGGCAATATATACTGAACTGGAGAGAGAGAGAGAGAGAGAGAGAGAGAGAGAGAGAGAGAGAGAGAGAGAGAGAGAGAGAGAGAGAGAGAGAGAGAGAGAGACACTATGTTGAAGTAGGAAGGAGGTGATTTATACATTGTTCTGTAGGTTTGCCAGCTGACCTGGCTGAGCCTGTTCTGACACGTTCCTGTTTCTCTCCTCTGTCTCTGGTGTTCCCTTCAAGCCAACGCCCTTCACATTCCCCTAGTGGAGCTCAAGGCTCAGCTTCCTCATCCCCAACACCCACCCAACACCCAACACCCTCACAACAACCACCCAGTCAGAGTAAACAGCCCTTCGTATCTAAAGCAAGGCGCCATCACCTACCTATTGTACTCTCTTTACCCGGTTTTCCAGACTTTGATATCTCCGCCACAAACACCCGTCTTAAATCTGAGCATGGGTCAGTGAGAGGTTTTTGCATTTTCCACTAATTTGGTTAAAGAGATCAAAAGTGTGCGTCGTTCCCACACATATACTGATGTGTAGTGAGATATCATTCAAACAAAGATGCCAGGCAAGAAACAAAAGTCACGCCACTCTCATTTCAGATTAAAAAAAAAAAAGGAACAAACATCTTCGGGTATGACTCATGTTGAACGCAGAGGAATTCCCATGACAGCAAAAGTAACATTGCAATGAGGCCAAATTGCAGAACCATAAAAACCTCAAACAAGAGATTAACACATCAATTGATCCGCATTACTACTGCAGGAATCTGGTCACTGCTTCTTGGCCTTCCCCCCCCCCATTGACATTCAGTTGCTGTGTAAACAAGCTGTAAAGCAAGCTCATTTCTTTTTCATCCAGTTAAAAAAATAAAATCAAACTAAGACAATAAAGCCACTCCCACCCTCCTCCAGCTATGCAAATCTCAGCCCCCTTTGATCACCAATGGGGGAAGAGCAAGAGAAAGGGCTGGTAAAAATCAGTCGATGGGTAAAATAGCTGTTGGTTATTTCAAGGAAAAACTTGTCAGACTTGTTCAGAGAGACAGAAAGAATTCATACTTAGCAACAGTCTGAGGAACGGCTGGTCCTTCGGGAAGGGGTGTGTGATCGAGTGGGCCACAGGCTTTCGTGTAAAAGTTTAGCTGCACTGCTGATAGATAGATCGAGCATTTGTGTTTCATTTTGAGTAAAAACTGAAAACGTACAGACCTATCTACAGTATTTCCATGTATGATAACATTAGCGGCTGGAACAGTTTTACACGGTACAGAGATGAGGTAAAGTGAAGAGCCCCAAGCAATACTGTCAACAACAACAACAAGTCACGCTGTTTCATCATAATACTAAATGCATTATGTATGAAGCGACTCCAACTAATAGAATACCTTGCGTCCCACTTACTGGTCCGCTCCCAGACCTTGAGCACAGAAAACAGACATGTAGAACAAGGCTGAGTGGGTGTTTTTCAGAAAACACTGTAATTTTCCCAAGAACTGAGAAGACAGGTATTTCCCTCAGAATGTGCTGGCCTATTTAATGGCCAGGTAGCATTCAAACAGACTTTTTTTTCAGCCTTCTGTAAAAAGTAAATGTGTCGTCCCTGTTACTCATTGACACATCATGACATTGATGTGAAAGCCAAACAAACAACAAAGGCCCTCTTACTTCATGAGTGAAAGTGAAACTGAAGTTATTGTGACAAGAAAAAAGAAAAAGTGTGTAACCCCAGCTAATATACATTTCCCCTTGGTCCTTTTTGATTTAAGAAATTATCTGATCATATATATAGATCTTTAAATAATATATACGTCAGTAAGTCTTCAAAACTGTTGCCCACTGCTGAAAAAGTAACTGAACTCTTATGCGGAAAATTCTCGGTGTCCTTGCCATGGCGCTTCATTCTGATAACGAATCATTCCTCACTGTTCATTGACTAGGACGACCTTCCCATTGAGTTCAGTGAGAAAATTAGCCAAGCAAATAAGTAGCGTATCTACTGTACAATAGAAGCAAACAGCAATTTTATCCTCTGTTCTGGAGCTTCTCGTATTTTTCAGCCTGGACACTACAGGGTGGAGCATTTTCTTGTTATTTCAATAGGGAAATGTTATGCTGTATCATGTTTGGGCATTTATTTGTGGTTATTGTCGACAAATTTGCTGATTTTATCGCAGGAGGTGCAAACAGTAATGCTTTATATGCATTTCCTGTACATGGGGGTGTTTTGTGTTGTTGCCACTTCATCTGTCATGTGGTTTTCTTTTTCTGAATAACCGTAACAAAAAAAGTCTAAAAAAAGAACATGAGACACGGGTGGGTACTTTGTATGGAAATGTAGTTCATATTACCATGATTCTGTGAATTCAGGATGACAGATTCTTGGTTTGTGTCACTCTTGCAGCAACAGTAGCTGATGAGTAGGTAAGATAATAAGCCAGCAAGCTAACAATTCTCTAGCTCAAACCTGAGAGAGGACTGGTTTTGTTAACTAGCCTGGGAACACAAAACACTCGAACCACTTGCTCTTTCATTAAAACAGATCAGACCAGGTGAATCCAAGTGGAGGCCATGTCCTCTTATTGATCTCACCTGTTAGACCTAATTCAGCCATGAAGGAGGACATGTATGTGGAGAGGATTTAAGATTTGAGACAACTGAGACATTGATTATGCAACTCACTGTCAGGAAGGCAATTTTGATATTGTGTACAATCAGTATCTGACACTCATGACTAGCGACCAGAAAAGTAATCTATGTTTTTCACACAAACAGAGATACGATACAACCTTCAAGTTCTCATTATGTCTACGCTGCTGCCGGTATGCGACTGTTATGACAGACGTGGGTGTCAGTGTGGTTCTCAACCCTGGTCTTCAAGTGCTGCTGGTTTTCTATCCTACCAGCTACTTTTTTAGATGATTTTCTTGGCATTTTGGCCTTTTTATAGACAGTTTTAAAGTCGATAGAGATAGGAAAAGACTGGGAGAGAGAGGGGGATGACATGCGACAGAGGTCCTGGGCTGGATTCAAACCCAGGACGATGCGTTTACATGGTACGTGCCTTAGACCACTGAGTCACCAGGACGCCCTCCTACCAGCTAGTTAACTGAAGTTCACTACATTCACCTGGCATCCCAGGTGTAAATCGGGCCCTGATTAGATGGTTTGAATGAAAACCAGCAGGGTTTCTGTGTCCCAAGGACTGGGATTGAGAAGCCATGGAGGGCCAAGAGTCTGGTTTTCATTCCAACCAAAGTCTACACCAGGTGATTTCACTGACTAACCAGAGAGGAGGAACTAAGCAGGGAAATCACCTGCTGTATTCTTTGGTTAGAATGAAAACCTGCATACTCTCAGCCCTCCATGGCACATGGGGTTGAGTACTCCTGGTTTAGGGGTTTTAGCAGGTGACCCGCTCTGTATCGGTGACCTACCTCCAGCACCGGGCCGGCCCCCAGAATGGTCCGCTCCACCCCCATGGTGGTGTATCTCTTCTGGCTGAGGGCGGTCAGGCAGTGGATGAGATAGCTGGTGCTCTCAGTCTTCCCTGAGCCGCTCTCCCCGGATATCACAACACACTGGTTCACCTGCTTGCTCAGCATGCCGCGGTACGCCACGTCCGCCATCGCAAATATATGAGGACTCAGCTTGCCCAGTGGCTGGTTCTCGTACATCTTGACGTACTTGGGGTTGTAGTAAACGGGCAGGAACTTATAGGGGTTGACGGCGATGAGAATGCCGCTGGCGTAGGTGTAGATTTTGTGTTTGTAGAAGCGCCGGCGTAAAGCCTCCAGAATACTCTCCTCAGTCAAAGTGGGGAGGCTGCACAGGTTGTCGTAGTCCTCTCCACCTGCTTGCACCTGGGCGCCTCCGTCTTGGGCCTGCTGCTGTAGGATGAAGTGATACCCCTGGCTCTGAGGGTGCCGCTCCCGGGCCTCCAGGGGCCACAGCAGGGCCCGCTCCACGGGACGGTCCCCGGCCTCCAGCAGCCGCTCCTCCCCTCCGCTCTCCCTCAGCTCCAGCAGACCGTACGCCCGGCTCACATCCAGGCCCAGAGCGGCCACGGCCCTCTGGATGACCGCCGCCGCCGTGTCCCCGGCACCGACCCGCAGGGTGCAGTGAGGGGCCGCGTCCCGGGGCGGCCTGGGGTAGATGTGTAGAACGTGGGCCTCTCCATCCTGACCATCCGTAGTGCTCATCCTGACACACAGAGGCAGGCTTCAGCATACCTCACTGCCCCAACTCTCTACCAGCATCCACTGCAGAGAAAGACAGGGAGGGGGAGAAAAGTGGAAGTGAAATAAAAAGTACGAACTGTTCCAAGTCATGCTTTTGTACATTTCAAACATACTTTCCACATCACTTTTTTTTTTTTTTTTTTTTTTACATTATCTATTCACACATGCCAAACTTTCGTGTACGTACTTGTCCAACAAGCAAGGAAGCTACTGAAGACAGCAATGTAAAGACAAAAGCATAAGAACATACGTTTGCTTCATTACCGCTCATTTACATGCAGACATATATCACCGATAATCCATATTTCCCTTTATTCCCATCAAAACTCCCCACCCTAAATACGCCCAGGTGAAAAATGTGAAACGGTAGCAAGTGTCAAACACGACCAGACGGTCAAAAATAAGCCTCACCTTTCCAGGAAGAGCACTCACTTCATTTCAGAAAATAAAAACATTGCTGACAGCAACGAGGAAGATCTCCGCACCCCGGTTTCTCCAATTATACAACTTGAGGGAAAAAAAATAAAAAAGTTCCTCCACCTGCGCTTCCAAAACGGTGAGCAAAAGAAAACTGCTTATTCCCAGTTTTAAATTATGCAAAAGTAATTTCCCAACGGTTCGGCAACGTTATTGCTTTTTATAAATCACAGTTATTTAAAAGAAAAGGCCTTATTAAGATCTCCTCGTCGTCCTGGTCGGATAGTTACTTCCTAGATTTCTCCACACGCGCATTCGTCGACGAGGTGGAAATAAGTGGATGGTTTCCCTTCACTGACCTGAAAGATTTCACCCGTTTGCCAGAGGAGATAAAACTGCAAAGCCAACGCCGACAAACTTTATAATAACGGGGAAGAGAGAAGGTTAGACTTCCACATTACCGAAAGGGATAGCTGATAGAGTGCGAGAGGCTTGCCAGCAAAACGTAGGCGACATTATAATTTTGTCTCTCTGAGTGAGCAAGTTAATTGACCTCATTTGTTATGACGGGAGAGTTGTGAGGATTGAGCGGCGCCTAGTGGATTTTCAAGGTATTACAACACGATCACTGTACACGCCTAAACTTCTCATGATGAAAAATCACTATAATATTCCTATATACTACTGCAACAGGGACTTAAATTGTGTCTGTTGTAGTCAATAGTGAGATTATAATCACTGTATCCCATGGTATGGCATTATATTCCCATAATAATCTTGTAGGATATTCAGTTTGTAGTTTTACTGTGATATTTGTATGCGTCTAAGATTTTAGAGATTTTACAACATGATTACTAGAATTTTATTTATCTAACCTAAATTTAAACCAGGAAGTCCACTTGAGATTCAGAATCTCTTTTATGAGGGAGACCTGAATTCCTGTTCAATCAATCAATTACTAGGAAATTCATTTAAAATTAATGTTGTTATATGAGAAAATGTGTGGCTAACACATCAGGGGTTAAATGTTCAGTCTCTGAAATTTACCTGTGAGGGGCAGCAGTATAGCAGCATTATGCAAATGAGTACCTTTATAGAGCTTATACAGGCCATGTAACCTGTCTCTGCACAGTTTTATCATTAGTTTACCTATTATATGGTTTAGATCCATAAATAAGTTCATTTTGAATCACTTGAACACCACTGTTTTATTCCTTTTTGTTTTAATCTCATCTGCACATATTTGCATCTCACCCGGTCCAATTAGTTTTTATCACTTAACTTCTGCCATTTTGTAACCATGCAAATAAATAAAGCAAACCAGCTGAACTCAACTATCCATATGGAATTGCCGCTGGATGCCACAACAGAGCAGTTTGAGAGTAATGGCAAATTGAGAGCAAGTAGGCCTATTTTAATCCTCACAAAGGCTAAGTGCTTCAGTCCTTGATACATTCAGACCTTAAGTAGCATGAAAGGGCAGAGTCTGTGCACTTTGTAGATGCTCTCCAAACCTCCAGAAGGAAGTACACTGTTTTAAGTCTAAAACAGCAATAATCAACACACACACAATCATTGAATAAAAAATCCAGTCTGCATTTCATGGTATCTCAACATGAATTTAGTCAGGCACCACATACAGTATGTGTAATTACAGTGTAGGGGGGAAAAAAATCAATTACTTTAATAAAATTTCATAGCAATGCAACAAGTTTTTTTGGTTTTGTTTTCCAAGCAGCCTATATGGATTTCTGCACACATCTGCAGAAATTTTAATACAACAGTCCACGGGAACACGGCTCAAGGTGAAAACTAATTGTGTACATGGCACCCTGACAGCTGAGGCCGTCCAAAATCAATAACATGTCTTATGATTATCAGTTTTGCCTATGCTAAAGCAGCAGCTGTTGGTATGGGTGTATAATGACTGCACACGTGAGAGGCGGTCTGTCCTAATTTAGCGAAGAGGCTTGCAGACGCGGTGACAGCTTATTATACTGTGAAGAATGAAGAGAGGCGCCGTAAACTGTTACTCAGCACAAATCAGCTGCTGTTGACAACAAGCATCCACAGAGGCAGTCAGATCCACACACACAGGAAGACAAACTGGGACACACACACACACACACCACACCTACACAGACAGATGCACACATACATGCACACACTGTTCCTTTCTAACTTCACTAAACCTGACAAAATATCCACTGCTGATTGCTGTAATAGAGATATTCATGGTAATTTCTGCTAAGGTAGTCATGATCATTTTAATGGTAACAATGATGATGAGGTTCATGATGATGCTGTTAACGCTGATAGCATCGCATTAGGTGTCACTCTTGTTCCTGCTGGACTGAGCCAGTTCTTTAAAGACACACTGAATCCAGTTCAGTAGGCACAGGAGTACACAACCCCAAATTCCACATTACCACAATCCCAAAATGACTGATAACACAAAATTAAAACAATTTATGGTACAATATAAAACAGTACAAATCAATGTAAGTCCATATTTGACACACTCATATTGCTTTTGTAGGCTTGATCCTCTTTATCTTAGATATTTTGCCCGTTGAACTTCAGGTAAAGATGTTTTTCCAGAATAGATATACAATGTGTTGATAATCCTCATATATTTAAAGTAAAAGTAGGATGATACTGTGTGAATGGCTGCTGTGGTTTACAAATCGCAGTAACTATTGTCGTCTTTTATTGGTCTTTTTCTCCCCCAGCCATGAAAGTCACACAGACCAGAGGAAGCTGAATACTGTGCAGTGTGTCTGGACATGCAAAGGCTTTTACAGCATTCCTGTTTGTTTTGCAGATGGCCTGGCTTCTCCGTCCTTCGTGTCGTCTTCCCTCACCTCGGCGCAGGAACCCATTCTTTCATGTCAGACACTGAACTTAGCCACTGTGAACAATTCCCGTTTGGTTCAATGCTCACTAATGAGCTAAGTTCTGCATCTTCAGAAAAGTCACTCCGGGACGGCGTTTGCAGGAAGAGGAGAGCGACGAGCGTCCGGCTGTTTGAGCCGAAATGTGAGATTTGTATATCATTCTGTATATAGAGAAGAATTCATTGAAACGTTTCTTTATACAATGCACAGAGAGAAACTTGTTTTTACACTTGTCAAGTATACAGATAATTCCTGGAGATCATGAAATTGACTGGAATCATACACAATCATGTCATACACTGTAATGAGGCATAAACCACTGGCTGCTGTTCAGTGATTTCAGTGATTTATCCAAATGAGAAAACCAGGTCCAGGCTCAGTAGTCATGGCATACATTGAGGCTGACTCTGTAGAAGAAAATGAGATAATTAGAAATAGCAGATAGATATGGACGATACGCTTATAAAATCATATCAGTTTACCACATTACACTGTGAATGTACAAGAGCAGAGGTGCCCCAACTTTTTGACATTAGGGCAAATGTAAGATAAGTTGTGGGCCAAAAATTGCCACTGGACAACAGTTTATTACTTTGAAATGCAAAAAGTTTAATAGCCTCTCGGGATCTTTTAGCACCAACTTGCATCGTAATAAGCCTCATAAAAGGTGAATTGTCTCACCTCCCTCCTCAGATGTAATTAAATTGCACTAAAATAGACAAGATACAGAGCATTTGCATTCTCTGGAGTGATCAAATGGGCCAAACAAAAATTGTGTAGGGCCACAGCTGGCCCTCGGGCCCGGCGTTGGGCAGCCCAGCTCTAGAGGGTTTTCTAAACTGGACATAAACTGCGTGACTACTAGATGTTTTATAAACTTTCAAAACAGCTATCAGCTTTCTCTTTTTTGCGCTTGGTGGGTATATTCCACCCCCTCCCCGGCTGTGAAGAGTCTCTCCCTCTTGGTTTGTGCTCAGATAGTTTGTCTGAGCCTCAGGACACGGGCTCAGTTTTCAGAATAAACTGTTAGTCCACCCAACAGCGGTGTCATGACATCACTGCTCAGTGGAAAACAACTCACTCTCACGTTCATACTGCTTTGAGCTGGAGCCTTACCAGCAAAACTTGTCACACACACGTACTACATACTGTATACGTGCGCACACACACACCAACCTGATATTCGTGCGGTTTCTTTTACTTACAGTGAAATGTCACGTAATCATATTTTTCTCCATTATCTCTTTTCTCGTCAAAGTTGCGCTGGTTTAAATCACAGTAAATCAACAAGGATACGGAGATAATGAGGCTTAATAACAGTATTAATGAGGCTATTCTGTCATTTTCCTCATCAATTCTCTATTGTTGCCTCCCAAATAAAACATCATCATAGGCTCTGTATTCAAAATGAATTTCACACTCCTACGGCGGCATAAACTTGGTAAACACAACCCAGGTTGGATTAGTTTCAAGAGTATCGGTGTCCGAGTGAAGTTACCTGAGCTCCACTGTCATTATGTCATTTTTCACCCCGCTCCAGGAGAAGAAAAGGCAGCCGCAGCCTTTGTCATCCTGCCGCCTCCTCTCCGCTGCTGGAGAAGAAGCGTGATGATCCATCCTGGGATTAAATAAACAACAGGACAAAGCCTTCCAACTTCACGGTACTGCTTTCACCATCACATACATTACTTTGTTTAACCTTCATTTCTCCAGTGCGGCTGGGGTCAAAGATCTCTTCTACATGGGATGCCCAAGGGAGGCGACGGACAGAAAAACAATAAAGCATTTCAGAAGTAGTAAAGTTGATCTCGGAAAAAAGTAGGGAGGGAGAGAAGGAGAACAAAAGAGGAAGAGGGAGACAGAAAGAAATAAGCAATAATGGGGCTCCATATTCAGCAGTAGTATCCTCTTACTATGAAAAGATGCACTTAGGAATCAAAGTTGTAACTGATAGTGCAGTGTATCATTCCAAAACATTTTAAATTTCATGTTTTGCATACAGTTTGCTACATCCCATCTTACATTCCTCCTCTATTGACCTGAGAGTTTAGATACCAAGCTCATGCCAGTTCTTGCATCTAATAATAAAAGCGCCTATAGAAGATGTGAATCACAACTCACCAGTTTGTTGGACGATGACGTGAAAGGTGGAAGAGAGAGAGAGAGAGAGAGAGAGAGAGAGAGACAGACAGAGGCCCTCAACGTTGTCAAACCCTGATATCTTGTCTCTATCTTATGCTCTTGTCTTGCTGTTGTATGTTCTTAGCAAGACAGCGGCCGCTTTCTGCTCCTCAAGCTGTTCAGTGTGAGGTGTGGGCAAAAAGAGGGGGAGTACGTGTGGAAGAGAGGAAAGCACAAAAGAGGGAGGGGAGAGCGGAGGGGAGAGTGGAGGGACGAGGGGAGGGAGAGAGGATGATGGGACAGGTGTGGAATTTACACACCCTGCCGGCGGTGCACACTATTGGCATATTTGCTTCAACGTGATGAGTCACCCTCCCACCGCCGCATGTGGAAGTGAGAGAAAATGTGGGTGTCTGTGTGTGTGTGTGTGTGTGTGTGTGAGAGAGAGAGAAAGAGAGAGAGAAACAAACTAAAGGAAAAGGTGTGAGATGGAGGATGCATCATTGTCTGGGTCAAAAAGTGTTTTGCGAATAATAATAATTTTGTGTGTTTTGATGCGGTCTGCTTCTTGTGGTACCAGATGAGTGGAGGAGGGCTGGGGGCCATTCATGAACTGAATTGAGAATGCATGGTAAAGTCCAATTCAGTTCCTGGAGTCGGAATTGGAATTGGAATTGGAATTGCACCCAGCTTTAAGGAAACAGAATTGGAATCGAATTAGAATGAATGAAGGAAACTGAATTGAATTCCATTAAATTCCATTAAATTCCACTTCTAAGAGAGGTTGTCTTGACTCGCTAAACATTATAAATCAAACATTATGAATCAAATAAAAGACAGTTAAACAAATCAAATACATTCAATCATAATGTATGTGTTACGATTAGATTACATTACATTATGTTGTGCATAAAATACCACCTGAAAGGAACCTTTAACATTTTATGATATTCAGTATTGATAATATGTAACATTATGTGTAACTTCAGATATGTGGTAAGAAAAAACAAAAAAACATGGAATTTCACAGAATTTTGTTGAATTTAATTAAACTTCGTGAAATTCCAATTCAATTCCAAATCTGTTTCCTGTAGGGTTTTTTTCAAATTCCAATTCCTCAGTTGATTTGGAATTGATGAGTTCATCATTAATTGACCCCAACTCTGGAGTGGAGGTTACCACATTAGGAGAATTCAGGTAGTGTAAGTTAAGTTACCAATCACAGAAAATTGCACTAAACTGATCTTCACTCGCTTGTAGTGTCCTCTGTGGCAAACACGACCCATCTGGTACTTCAAAGCACGTTAAAACAAACGCTAAGAAGTATTTTCAAACTCTATTGGACCCAGAAGAGGAGGATCAGGAGGAGATGGAAAACTTTCACCCTCTGTCGGCTGCGGGCCTTCAAGTCAGTGTCTATACCCTCCACATACATCCTGCCCTCCCTCAGCCTGGATGATTGTTTTGATTTGAGGGCTGCAACCCGATACCCAGCGCTTCCATACATGGCTGGTACGTGTCACTGTCCCTCTATAGCGGGGCGGCGGGCTGACAAAAGGGAGGCTGTCTCCACTGTTTTTTCTTCTCGCCTTTTAAGAGCACTCTGCAGCGCGCTGCTCTCCGGCCCCTAATGCACCCGGTCCATTTAGCAAGGCAGAGCTGTGAAACCCAAGATCACAGGCATGGTCAAAAACACTTTCACCCTCTGATTGAGCCAATATCCACTTTACATTTTGAGGAGAAACAGGAAACTGATATGTATTACTGTACATGTATAATACACAACCTCTGCACAAAGTTTTTCTTATTTGTTGTCATCAAAACATGCAATTGGAATTGGACATGCAACCTGTGTCTTTAACAATATACATGCCGACAAGCCCCAGATATGCTTGTTTTATTGCCAATTACCTTATATTCTGTCCCAGGCCTTAATATTTCCCTTGTAACCCCAGCAATTACATCCAATGCAGTGATGAAAACACAGAATTCACTGCACAAACTTATTTACTATGAGAGAGGAAAAGCACATACAGCATTACAGCTACTTTATATTCTGTCCCAGGCCTTAATCTTTACTTGTAACCATTACATCCAATGCAGTGATAAAGACACAGAATTCACTACACAAACTTATTTACTACGAGAGAGGAAAAGCACATACAGTATTACAAATAGCAGCAGCTATTCCATGATTTGTTCTGTCCGGTTTCTCTGGGTTTCTCTGGGTTTCTCTGGGTCATTGTTTTGGAGCGTGAGTTGCAGAGAAGAAGAGGAGAGATGGGGCGGCTTCAGTGTGAAACCAGATCCAGTCTGGAGTGATGGGCAGCGCATGGTGGAGTGTCCTGGATGCATTAGCCCAGGCTAATGGGCTAGCTGGCTCCAACAGAGCTGCCTGTCCATTATGTGTGGCTACGGCTGGAACAGTCTGAAGGTAAACTGCTGTTGACTGCTCTGATGTCTGGCAAGGCCTCAGACCCTCATGTCATCACTGTATGTGCTGCTGATGTCCAAGTTTAATGACGATTGTGTTAATAATGACAGAATTTCTACTGGACACAGAGTTTGTGTTGTATATTCTTATTGTCTATTGCAGTCCAGTGTCTATTGTGATAACTCAGGTTAGTCAAATCATCTTTTAAATGTCTTCTTGGGGCTAGATGGGTTTTTATGCAAATGTTTTCAGTTTAGTTTGTCTTGTGTTCTTTTTATTCTTTGTGCCTTTTTTCTTCTGTTTTCTGTTAATTTCTTTTGAACCCTTGTGCTATTTATAGTTAATAAGTGATATATAAATGAGTGATATATAAATTAAGTTTTTATTTCTATTCTATTAGGTTGCCACTGCACTAGCGGGTGGTCAGAATGACTTTAAATTTGGCAAATGCATTAATTGGGAATACCTTTACTTAGTTTGTGAAAAGCTATGGGAGCAAAGATGGCCAAGTTATTAACCTAAAAAGAAGAGAATGCCCACACACTGCTTTAGTGGTCCCAAGCATGATTTCTTTTTTTATTCTTTTTTTTATTCTTATGCTGTGAGCACAAGTTATTACCCTATCGATTTTTAAAGATTTGCACAAAAAGTTTAACTGACTTTAAAATCATCATAGTAATCACTCCACTTGAAAATCTATCTATCTATCTATCTATCTATCTATCTATCTATCTATCTATCTATCTATCTATCTATCTATCTATCCATCTATCTATCTATCTATCTATCTATCTATCCTAATAATAACAATAATAAATTGTATTTGCATAGTAGCCTACTTTTTAGAACAGTACAACAATGCAGCTACAGCATAATAAGATCATGAAAGTAAATGGCAAAAAGAAAAAAGATTAATCCTCCTAATAAAATAATATCAACAGAAATCATATCAACAAAGAAAAATCAGCTGCATCGAATATGTCACACATTAGCATGGCTTGAGAAATCAGTCAAGATATGGGAGAGAGACATGATCCATGCATGCAGAAAACTTCACTTCAGTCAAAACTATGATTTTGACTGAAGTTTTCTGTCCTTGAGGTTCAGGAGTTTGGCAGCAGCTGATTGGAGCCTCCATGTGTGTGACGGTTAAAGAGGTCGGCGAGATAGAAGGATCCAGGTGATGGATAGCTTTGTATGAAGAGAGAAGTGGCTTGATCTGCATTCTTTGCTGGATGCAAAGCCAATGGGCGTTCTGAAGGCTGTGAGTAATGTGATCCCTGGAGCCGGACTGAGGCAGCACACAGGAGGAGGGTTTTGGACGTACTGCAGTTTGCTCAGGACTTTGGAGGATGTGCCGTAGAGGGTGCTGTTGCATTAATCAAATCTTGAAGTGATAAATGCCTGAATAAGAGTTTCAGCGGCCAAGAATGGGAATGAGGGACAGAGACTGGCAATGTTTTTGTGGCGGAAAAAGGTCGTTTCACTCAGTAGGTCTGCACACTGCAGTGAAAAACTGAAATCATGTTAAGCAGTGAAGTTATTAGATATCTTTAGTCCTTTGCTTACTCAATAGTGACATTTAAGAAAAGCAATTGTGTATTTTTGAACAAAGCTAAATTGATTAATATAGGAGATATTTGATATCAGGTAACATGTTTTTTAAAGCACATATGAAGATTTTTTTAAACAAAACAGATATGGCCAAGGATATGAAAGCTGGTGAATACAAAATTTTGTTAATCCCCATTTGACTCATTGTTTGCAAAAGTGATTTATTTGATGGGATCTTGCAAAAGCTGTCAAGAGATTCAACATAGCACAGCTGCCTGATTTTAGGTTCATGAGCACCACCTATTGCTCATAGTCAGAATATTCATCTATTTCAGAAAGGTGAAAGATGTTCAGATCTTTTCAATCAAGTCTCTAGTCTGATAAAAAAAAGAGAAGAAGAAGAATTTGCCACTGTTCTATATGCAGGTTCATTTACTTTTGAAGTGAACAGCTGCAAACTGTGCAGAACTCACTCCACACGCCTCTCAGTGGGATCAGTAGATATCCAGTTGCCAACGGAACAGGAAAACAACATCTGTGGAAATGACTGGGGTGACCCTTGACCCTCCCAGTGGTTTGTGGGAGTCGGTGACACTTTGCGCATTCCAGGCTGTCAGGTCCGCTGCACCTCCCCTCCCTGTGCGTCTGTGGTACAAGTGGTAAGACGGCGACGATTACATGGTGCTCGTATCCCACAGGAAATGCAGCTCAGCTAATTATATTCGGCAAATTTGAAGTGCTTCGTTCCAAAACACCGCATAAAATAAAATTAATCATCCGTGAATGAAAGGAGTGACACTTGTTTTCCCAATTGGTTGATATCTCATTTTTGGAACGAAGCTCTTCAGTTCAGTAATTGTCAAACTAATGCACAAATTAGTTTCCCACGAATGTCATTTCTTGAGTTTTCTCAATAAATAGAGATCTCCTCAGGAATATTTTGAGGGCCGCTGTGCACTCTGTGACATTATTGCTTTTGAAAGAGAAGTGAAAGGGGTATTCACAATCCAAGGCCCGAGAGTATGATGAGGTTTCTTGCAAAATTAGGTGTCCGCTTGCAAAATATGACACCTGCTTTTACAAAATGATCGAAAGGCACAAAGTAAAGCTTATCATGGAATGGCAGTGAAGTATTAGATATCTTTAGACACTTAATTCTAGCATTTAAGAGAAAGCAATCATGTTTTTTTTAAATAAAGGTGACATGTTTGGTTCAAGGCTGTGACAAACTGAGTATCCATGCTCACTACACACAAGAGCAACAGACAATATTTCATCATAAATACTAATGGCAGACTATTAGAGGCAGAACTGCAGTGATTAACATTATAGTGCTGTGCTCATTTGTAAAAATTTAGCATGACAAAAATATATTATTTCAACTACTCAGAGTTCTGCCTTTCAACAAGATGCATCACCAAGGAAGTAATGGAGATGTATGTATTGTGCTTACAATAAATTAGAGTTAGAATAAAGCTTTATTATCCCAGAGGGACAATTTGTTTTGCAGCTAGCAGAGTTCAACATAGGGCAACATTGAGACAGGATGACGGTACAAAAAAACACATCTAAAATACATCAGCACCAAGATTTAACAGTTAATAACTCAAGTCAAAATAAAGAAGAAAAAAATGCTTCAACAATCAACAGACTGGTATACAGCAATAACTGAAACCAGCATCATTAACGTCACTTAACACTGGAGTCAAAGGCTGTATTTGTTAATCGACAAAGGCCGTATTTGTTAAATTACAGTCTCAACAGCTCATAATCTACTCAAAATAATCAGTGCTGATGTTCACAAACATGCTAGTTTCTGTATGATTTCAGAACACGGCGACTCTGACCAAAAGCTGCTTTTATCTAAAACGCTCTCCAGCCCTCAGAGGAAGTAAACATGACGTTCATCATCCAAAGGATCTTTTCGGGGAAGCGCTGCGGTGACTGACGCCAGCTGTTGGTAGACGATGGCAGAGAAGGAGAGGGAATCATACGCACAGACAATGCTAAACAAGAGCGGCAGCACTAAATAAGATACTGCCACTTAGGAAAATAAGAGAGGTCGCATGGCTGGAGCCAAGACTGGATGTTGTGTCAGCACAGTGTGTTGAACCACACTCCCAGGCTTGGCTGTTCCTGGAGTCGGTTCAACCAAGGTCACGCAGAACTGCCCATCTCTCTTTAATGGCTGTTTACTCAGCATAAAACCCGCTCTCAACACCTCCAATGACCATCAGTAGCTTTTGCTAAGGCCAGGCGAGGATATCTTTGCAAACTTTCAAACTTTCTCCACTCTAACGAGGTCACCGAGGCCCTTTTTATAACGTTCGATCCTAGTTGGCATCTCCTCTCTCCTCAGATTAGTTGTGAACCAAGTGATGGGGCTCACTAGCGAGGAGCTATTGCACACAAGCCGCTCCACAGTAGAGAATGAGATGATGAGATTTTTTTCACCATCGGCTGTAAATGTACATTACTTACATATTACAAGAAATCGAGAGCTAAATGAAAAAAAAATCCACATAGAACTAGACACTCTTTCAGGGTAAGATACTATTTGAAGCTGATATGAGACAATGAGCTGATAGGAGACATTGAATATGGCTTACAGTAGATTTCTCCCCCGGCGCGCAGCTTTAAATGCAACGCTATTCATCTCTTACAGGAGAAATTGAAGGCTGGAGGCGATATGTGTTAAAAGGCAGTGTTTTCCACACTCCCTCTTTCACCGTCAACTTTGACACCGCCACATCTCTGTAAAGTTTTGAGATGCAGTGTTGCTTTGAATGGCGGTAAATGAATGACTCAGCCATTGTTGGAGGGTAAACGTCAGAGATTACTCTGCACAAAGGGACGGCCGTGAACTTGAAGCTCAGGGGAACAGTAAAATTGAGTGCTTCTAGACTGGCTCGCTCTGTCCCAAACGCCTGTTGAAACCAAATGGGAAAACTGCAGTAGATACAGTATGCTGCAAGGGGAAAAAACAGGCATCAAGCTGGTTGTTGAATGTTTTCTGCTTAGTATGTATTACAGCGAAGATGTCTGCAATATTTATATCTTGACTGCATCTGAAAATGAGTTGATCAAATCTAAGGAAGACAGGTCTAGTGAGTTTAATGAGTGAAGCCTCATATTCCCTGCCTGTTACGTGATCAGTGTGAAATATCTGGCTGTGGATGCCTTACGCTATATATAACAACTCTAAAATGTAACACCAGGTAGCAGAAATGTTACTTGAATTTCATCATTCAGTGGTCCAAAGATGTAGATCCTCAAGAAATGTTAGAATTTTTGTAGGCAATGGTCTTAAAAAGCTTTTAAAAACATATCTGAAATCATATCTGTGATACCTTACATAATCTTTTAACACACCAAATTAAACAGCCAAAGGCCTTGGACTTGTGCTGGTTAACGGACAATGTGATGCAAGCTTATCTGGGTCAGTGTGTGTTTCCGCTGCAGGTCAGCTCCGACTGAAAAGAAGTGTGACTGTCTGTTCCTGTTATAGACGCGGCGTCCCGGGCCGGGAGAGGAGGGCAGGCCTGGGCTTTCATGTCCCGGGCCGATGTGCTCATTGTGCCTCGCTGTTTAATTTAGAGGTAAGAGCAAAACCTTTCAGTGGGATTTTCATGTCACTTCGTACCCTCTAGCCTGGCTGTAGAACTCGAGTCGGATCTCCAGACAACTTTTCTGACATCTTGGACTTGTCTCGGTATCATGTCTATTTTCACTCAGACTTGTCTTGACCTCGGATGTTGACTTTACTTTCTTCTCTACTCTCTACTTCTCTACTTTCTCTCTGCTTTTCAAAGATATATTTCTCTACAGCTGGTCCACCTTTATTTATCTTCTCCCCCACTATTTAAGGGATTATACCTGTGTATAGTATGTAATGGTCCTCAAACTTCTATGCATTGATTAGTCAAAATCTTATACATTAATCATTTGGATCCTATCTATCCTGCAGATAGATCTACATCTCTGCTGATCCAAAAGAAACTTGGGAAGACATGTACAGTGTTTATTTCATTTTTCGGTCTTGGTGTTGAATAGGATTCGATTTGCTCTGGTCTCGGTCTTGACTTGGCCTCAATTTGGACTTGGTCTTGAGTCAAACCCACCTGTATCTGGTCTTCAAATTGACTTGGACCCGACTAAAGGTGTTCTTGACTGCAGTCCTGCCCTCTAGACACCCTTGCATTCACTGTCACATGTCCCTTTGTTCTGCCAGTGCAGGATTGATAAAATCCCCCTCCCATGCCTGCCATCTATCTCTCCTTCCCCTTGTCACCACTCAAAAGCCAAACCAGGTAAACACCACAACTATTTTTCTCTCCACTCTTTGTCCCCATCCTCCCCAGCGAGGGCAATCTCAAGCCAACAGGGCAAAATGAATCATTTCGTTCCTGTTTTCTTACTGTCATCCATGGCAACAGCTTTCTGCAATCCCTCCCAGCTTCTCAAGTCAGCGCCTACTCTCCCCCTGTCATTATTCTGTCTATTAGTGCTTTTTGCCACTGCCATTTGGATTTCAGGCCGATTTTAACGGCTGACTACCATGGTGTCCTTGATGCCTCTTACATAAAGACAAATTGGAGAGTAACTTTTACATGTACAGATGTGTGCAGATTCACTGTCTGTACAATGTGCTATGAGATATGTCACATGTGATAACGACTGATTGTTTGAAATGGTCTCAGTAATTTAAAATCCTAGTTTAATTTCAAGTAGCAAAATCAAAATTTACTGCCAGAACTCTTGTAACAATAACAGTTTTCTCTTTTGACAAGGCATTTCCAACCTTGCACTAACAAAGGGATACAAGCAAGCCTAGTGATTTGCTTGACAGAGCGTGCTTGTGCCTTTTGCAGCAAAAACACATTGTGTCTTCAACTCCTGGGCATTTCCAACCTCACACTAAAACCATTTAGTTCTCCCACAACACTCAAAGAATACCTTATCTTGTGAGTTGCTTGATACAGCATGTTTATGTGTTGTGGCACCATTTAGCCATGATGCAACGGTCTTTCCTGGCTTGGAAGTGGGAATTGTTTTGTAATCCTCTTTGGAACAACACAAGCATTGTGTTCCTAAAAGCAGGACATGTACCAACGCACCGATCACTGATTTAAACCATGACCTCACTGGGTGTTTGATCTAAAGTGGTCTTCAGTGAAATTGGCTCGACACTGTCGCCAGTCGCTATCCAAGCGTGGAGAAATCACTCCTGACTGGAGGATCAGAGTTTTTCTGTTTCTTTTGTCTCAGCGAGTCCCATCCTGCTTCAAAGCTTTTTTGGAAAATTGAATACCTGCAAGATGCCCCAAAAGGAAATCAGTATGAATCAGTATGAATCTGACCGCTTATCAATTTCTTCACCTTCTTTGTCTTTTTTAGATATTTTAAACACACACGTTATTCTATTTTTTTACCTTAAAAAAATAGTCTAAATTCAAGGCTAGATGAAACTTTTACTAGCTATTTCATGATAGCGGTGGCACCTCAGTAAATGCATGAATTTACTCACAATAGAGGGTTAGAGTGACCTCATCTGAATTCTCCAGAGACCCTGGAACAGTTCATCCTTCTTAATGCACTCAATCTACACTGCATGTACAAAATATCAGGGACGCTTACTCTTTTCATGAAGTGCACTGATGAGGCAAATCCAGGTAAAAGCCATTATCCCTTATCAATTTTCCTCATCAAAACTACACCAATAACAAAGGAGGACATATACATAGATATAGAGAAGCAGACGAGTTGGAGAAGGATTTTTAAGCTTTGAGATAATTGAGATGTGGGTTGTGCAAAGAGCGGCTGCAACTCTAATATTTTGTACATAAAGCATTAATGTGTGTGAGTGGGAGACTGACTCAAGTCTGAGATTTTGTTAAGGCTCTGAAACTGTGGGATATTTCACATTTTTGCCAAAAGGAAATGTATTGTACTCCAGAGGGGAAATTGTTTTAGGGGGGGGGGGGGGACAACTTTTTCTGCTGCTCTTTTTAGCTTTGATTATGCACAGTTATAATTATAGCATACGTGTCGGGGAGTTTAAAATACTCATGGGAACATCATGTTGCACACCAAGGCAAATAACAAAAAGCATGTGACCACAGCATTCTTAGAATATTTTTGCTGGCTCCACGGCAACCTAACACAATGTTCACAGCAACATGCCCTGATATCTATATCACAGAGAACCCATTAAACGCACCATATCTTGTTCTCTAGTGCAGCAGTAACAGTCTGCCTATCAGCCTGATACGAGACACACAACTCTACATCGTTAAATAACACACACATATCGCTGTAAGGTGAAAACCTTGCGACTGCAGTTGTGGTGATTTTTTCATATTTTAACTCCAATCGGAGTAAATAAAAAATGCACAGTGTTCAATCTAAAAAGAGGGTTTTCAACGTGGGGTCCGGGGACCACCAGGGGTCCTTGAGGGGGTTCCAGGGGGTCCACAGCAAACTGATGAATTGTTAAACTTCACCATTATTTCATTTACAATAAGTTAACACAATTAGAGAACGTAGAAGAATTATTATTTTGATAATAGTTTCACTGTTATCTCTCTACGTAGAATACAGATAGCCATGGAATTCTGGACAAAATTGTATCTAACAATAAAAATATTTTCAGATTTGGGTTCAAGAGACAAAATCTCATGAAATAGGGGGTCTGTGGCTCTAATGTGTGCTAAATTAAGGGTCCTTGATATGAAAAAGGTTGAGAATCACTGATACAAGGATGCAAGGTTTCCACCTGACAGCGTGATATGCCATTTGGTGAACCCTTTCACCCAAAGTGTCTTACAATACTATGAGGGTATACATTTTCAGCATGGGTGGCCACAATGGGGTCTTAACCTGCCACCAACCATTCACTAACTGGTCTGATAAATGTCTTGGCTATGCTTATACCCCAGGAGGTAAAAATGCTGTAAATGGGCCTGCACTCTGATTTCTACTGTAAATCACGGAGAAAACGTTAAATATATCACATATCTCTTGCACAGTAGCATATTAGCAACAATCTGCATATCGGCGTGATGTGGGACACTCAATTCTGCATCAATAAGTATCTGGGCCCGCGCTTCGGCAGGAGGGTAAATAGGCCAAACGGCATCTGACACCATCCCCAACGCCATATTGAGCTCTTGTACTAAACTCATTTAGAAGTATCCATATGCGCTAATTAGGTCGTCTTGACCCTGATAAGGACATGGACTGCAGAGTGGCAGAGTGGTTAAGTGTGGCTCCCATTCTCTGCCTGGCCGCTGCCCTCCAGCCGCGCAGCTGAGCGGGAGGCGGGCAGGCCGTCACAAAGAAGTGTGATGTAAGAGCAGCACAACCAGGCCTTTGAAGAGGGGGGGCCTTCCTTTCTGAGGCAAGCAGGCAGACCATTACACACACACGCACGCACGCTACATCCATTTATATATGAGGACAGACAGTGCGGACACATACACCTACGTCCTTTGAGATTGCTTTGCAGCTCAAGGATCTGCCTCTGGAGCACAGGCTGAGAAATACTGTGATTAAGATGAAATGTTGAGATGTAACTGTGCCTTTTCCTATCTGACTGCTCTGTCTGTCTGACTTTCTATGTGAACTGTATGGGGTGGGAAAGGTACCAAGATATCCTACTCATTAAGAAGTACTATTACTTTGCTGAAATTTTGCTTTAGTAGGGGTAAAATTACTGGTGTAAAAATCTGCTTAAGTAAAAGTAAATTTTTTGACTACATTTAAAATGTGCTCTGAGTAAAAGGTTACCGAGTTACTTTTCCATCCAATTCTAAAAGGCTGAGAGGACAGAGTTCAAACTAATTGAGAAAAAAAATGTTTCAAACTAAAGTAAAGACAGATTACTCGTCTCTTCTTGGCTGACTGACCGCTCACTGCGAATGGCTCCATTTGGCCAATTTACAACTTTTTACAACAGATGTTCTGATGCTTCTGGAGAGCCTACAACATTTGTACTCTCTAATGAATGTGATTTAAAATGTAGCAAAGTGCAATACTTTAGTTAAAACATATTTAAGTAAAAGTATGATTACTAATCTAAAAAGTACTATTACACAAAAAAGTTACGGAATTACTGTAACAACTCTAATTAGTAATTAATTCCAGCTTTGCTTATATTTACTGTCCTACATGAGTGTGTGTCGATGTAGATGTGTGTGTTCCTGTATGAAACTGTGTTCAGGGTAAAATCAGTCTCAAGACCCATTCACATCTAGAGCGCTAACTATAAAGATAACTATAAACTATAACGATACCTTGTTGCTCAAGTATTCACACTGCAACGATATCTGTGATATGTTCCTCAGCAGATAAAGCATCGCTATACCAGCTACCAAATTCTCTCACCCCATTGTTCCTTAGACCTTTAATTTGATTGAATGTGTTATCATTGCTGAGATCGAACCAAAAATATAGGCTACTAAAGTTTATACTACTATAGTTGTGGTTTTGGATGTTTTTATAGCTATCGTTGTAGTGGGAACGCAGGCATTCTGTTTACTTAGATCGATTTAAATCTTTTTATAATTATAGTTATATTTGTAATTATCTCTCAGGATGTGAATGGGCCTTAACTGCGTGCTTCATCTCCGTAATGAGGCGCCTACTCCCAGGTTTTGCCCTCCTTCTCAACAGCTGGGACTGGATGGTCCAGGCTCACGCTGGGGTAGATGAATCCCCCTCATCCTCTTCTGCTGTTATTCTCAGTAGTTCTTTTTTACAACCCATTGTTTTCAAAGCTCCAGTTATTTTCTTTGAAAATAAACGCCTGTCCTCAGCCGTTGTGGAGAAAGAGCCGCAGCGCAGGCATGTTATGCTATTTTTGAAAGCACCAGAGATCTTCTTGATTTCTCGTCCTGCTTTCCGTGTGAAGATACACCAACCCGATTGTGTTTGGAAGGAGTTTTTGTTCCATTCTGCCGGAGATTATGGTCATCTACACCGAACAGAGGTTTATAATGATCATGTGCTGCTCCGTTAAGAATGAATGAATTCTACAGAGCTGGAGCAAATGTTTGGACTTGTCAGACAGTGTCCTTTATAAATTGGATATAAAAGCCACTGTAAGGGGGTATGGGGTTGAGAGGGAAAAATGCATACTTTCCTATGCAGAGTTACTGTCTGTGCGTGTCTCAACAGAGTGAAGTTTAGCTGAACTGCTGAACTGAATTCACTTCAATTGAGAGAATGATAGAGTGGGAATGACAGAAGTAGCAAAGGACAAAGAGAGAGAGAGAGGGAAAATGAGATAGAGAGAGAGAGAGAGAGAGAGAGAGAGAGAGAGAACTACAAAGCATCTATGGTGAAAAATGTTCCCCTGTGCAAAGGCAGTGACTCTGTCTCCTCTACTCAGTGTGCTGTCTGCTCCCTCGTCTGTGTATGTTAGAAACCCCACCTCCCCCAGTGCTTCTCTCCTCCCCTCCCCTCCCCTCTCAGTCTGTGGCTGAGGAATCCCAGGCAGCGTTTAATTGCAGAGTGCAAAGGCTTTAGTTGGGCTAATGAGCTCAGCACCGGAGCTGAGACTCACTCATACACTCTCTCACACACAAACCTGTATGGAGCCGCCGTCTTTTGCCGGAGGAGCCGCACAAGGCAGCTGGATTTCAGGTGGAGAGGAAAGAAGGATTTCAGAATTTCAGGTACAGCCGACTGTGTGAGAGAATATACCAGAGGCAAGAGACGGAGTAAGAGGTGGAGAAACAGAGGAGAGCGGGTGGGGAGGGGAGGAAACGGGAAATACACAGCCAAGTGCGGGAGAGAGAGAGAGAGAGAGAGAGAGAGAGAGAGACGGGAAGCCTGCAGCAGCAAATGAGACAGAACAACGAGGCGGGAGAGGTAGAGAGAGAGAGAGAGGGAGAAGGAGGGAGGTGGAGAGGGGCCCCGTGCAGGAGAGAGGGCTACAGGGTGAGGAGGAAGAAGGAGTAAGAAAAAGTTAGAAGAAGTAGGAGAAGGAGGTCCAGGGAAAGAAAGGAAGGGTGCTGAAATTAACAACTCCAGGAGAGAAAAAAGGGAAACAACGGCCAGGAAGGAAGGGGAGGGAGGGAGAAGTCTTGGGCACAAAAAAAAAGAGAGCTGAAGAAAAGTTTTCTTGTGGGAAAGACGCAGATGAGGAAAACAGAGTGAGTGAATGACTGGGCTGGAGAGAGCTGGGAGGGGAGGAAACCAGTTGTTTTCTAAGGCGTTTTCCACACAAGCCTCTGGACTCCTTTGGACATGTACACAGACGGCACACGGGCAGCGGGACACCACCGGTTTCTTCAGCACAACACCCCCTGCCAGTGCCACCACTGCGTCCACTATGAGCCGCCGTTCCCCCCCCACCACGGCGGGCCAGGATACCGGCCCACACCGACGCAAGCGGACCACCCATCGCTGGACCGCAGGAGAGACATCCAGGCTCCTCGGCTTAAAGACGTAGGAGGGAGAGCTTTCGCAGTGGACAGGGCTGAGAGGAGCGGTCATCGCAGCCCACAGAGGAGGCCTGTGTTCGCAGGGCCGGGCCCCTACAGCCAGCCAGACGACCTGAGCCAAAACTACCCCTGGGACCTGAACCCTGCCCAGTGGAACTGCCCGCCGGAGCCCGGGGCGAGACACTACCCGCCTGTCAGAGAACAGTGTGGCTGTGTGGCGTGGGGTGACGCGAGGGTACGCCCCTTTAACACCGGGCAGCCGCCGCAGCCACTCCCACCCACCCAGGTCAGAGGTCAGGCCCACAGACACAGACGGACGGTCAAGTATGTCTCCGAGGAGGAGGAGAAGGAGGAGGGGGGCTGGGGATGCGCAGCCGAACACTATCATTTGGAGCCGCACACACACGGTCCCCAAGCAGGTCATTTGCACATGCCCAATGGCCACTGTGGGCCGAGGCCTGTGTGCTATGAGGGAGTGGAGGAAAGAGATGGCCATCAGGACCGGAGCAGATTGAAGGGTGGATCAGAGGAGGGCTGTAATGGACGCGACGCCTCTCACAAGGGTTTCTTCTCCACCGAAGTCCCGCAGAAACACTTGAACCAGAGCAGACGGAAGGGGCCCTGCGTCCCTCCGCCTGGCACCTCCAGCCACGAACCCTTGAAACCCGCAGCTAACAGCCACCACCAGCGCCAGGGTTCGGACGTAGCGAAGCAGAAGGGGAGACAGGATTCGGTCCGGGATCAGATCCGACAAGTGGTCACAGACCTGGAAGACGTGCTGGGGGGTCTGAAGCAGGTTCACGTGGAGATGAAAGAGGTAGGAGGGGCCTATTAAAAGTTGTGTAAATACCTTGGGTTTGTGTTTACATGGGGTCTGTTGACATGAAGGTCTGAGTCGGGCTCAGATGTCTCAAGTCTTTTGTAGATGATCAAATGTAAATGTGACATTTAAAACCATTCACATAAAGCTCAGAAGCTCACAAAAACAGTTACAGGTCAGTTTGACATGACTTGTGTGTGTCTGTGTGTGCTTCTGTGTGTGTGTGTGTGTGTGTGTCCACGTGCGTTCATGAGAGTGCCTCCATGTGCGTGTACATGCTGACTGTATTGTTTGTGACTCACTCATCATCTCTTGCCGAAGCATTGATTGAGAGCGATTTGCACTGACCTTTTGCAGAAAGCTGCTGAAATTGGCAGCATTCCGGGCAGCACATTAAAAAGCCTGGCTTGAGACTGTTACTAAATTATGCCTTGCTTTTACAGTATCCATTTTGCACGCAGCTGTAAAATAGCATGGACTCACAGTTGAATGCCTCTGTGCAAGGCCTAGCATTGTATTGCAGCACCATCAAAAAACAGAAAGAAAATCTACATCATGGATGCAAATTGAGACAGAATTGGAAACAAAAGACATCTAGATAAATCTGCCTTGATTTGAATGATCGATTGGATAGTTGATTACTTCTTCAGCATAGTTGCATGGTCAGGAGAAACTTTGTCTTTGGTACAGTGTGTGTATGGATACGTATTGACCCTCTCTATTGTCATTCAGGTGGTTCAGCAGATTGATCGTCTGACAGCGAACATTGACCTTGGTGAGGGGGGGCCCAGTATCACCCAGGGGGGACCCAGTAACTTTCACGGCCCCTCCCACCCTGGAGACCTCAGCATGGCCCTGGTGCCCAATCACAAGCCTGGTCCGCTCCAGGTGTCGCAGCACATCGACGAGGACTGCATCATCCTAAGAACTAGCTCTCCCTCCCCTGTCCACACGGCGTCTGTCGTCAAAACCAGCCGCGTCGCCCCGGCTAGCCACAGTAAAGACATCAACCATGGCGTAAACGGCCACCCGCCCCACCTGTACCCCCCCAGAGACTCCAACCACGTCGGCCACACCCACCCAGAGCCCCCTCCCCCGCGGACCCTGGACCCTAAGGTCATCATAGGGAACAGTACCTCCAGTTCCAGAACTCAGAAGCCTCCGCCGTACCCCCAAAACGGGAGGTGCGGGAAGGGGCCGTACCCGCCTCCCAACCCCGTGAGGACCCCTGCCTACCCCGGGAGAGGAGGCCGGCAGAGCACCAGCATGGTGTGAAGGAGGGGGTGGTCTGCCCCAGTGCCATGGGGGCCTGAAACATGAGACCCTGCTGCAGAGAGTGGAGGTCAGAGTGGGACCAGGCAGGGGAACAACTCATGGTAAGTTCACATACAAGCGGACTTTGATGGGTTTTTTTCTTTTACAATGTTGATGTTTCCGTCAGTGCTCGTAGCCGATGACGTTTGCCATGTTTACTGGCAGCGTAGGCTTCTAAGTCAGTAAATGAATTGCAGTGATTCCCCCCCCGTTACACAAAGAGTAAGTGTGTGTGTGTGTGTGTGTGTGGTGTGTGTGTGGTGTGTGTGTGGGCGGGAGGGAGTAATGTGTCTGCTTTTGTTGATGTCACATGATTTCCCGGTCTTCACTACACTGCAAAACGTGTCCGTCTTCACAAGAGATTAAATTTAGTATTCAGTCCTGAAACTTCAGTTGTAGTTTAAATTACACAAGTAGACAAAATCAGCCAACAGACTGAGATCATTTCACTTGCTAAAGGAATATTCAACTAGTTTTGAAGAATTTTCTTGAAAAAGTTTTTTTTTTTTTATGCAAACCAAGTAGAGCGATCAGCCTTATTTCCAAATATTTTCAAAGACAATTTTCAAAATAAGTTATGGCGTGTTGAAAAAAGTACAACTAAACCCCCTTGTCAGTTTTTCTCATCTGTTTCAATGAAAACGATCAATAATTCAACGATCTAAAGACAGAATGGAAGATAAAATCTTGTTCAGATGGACATTTTTTGCAGTGTAACTTAGTCATGACTTGTAGGGAACTGAGAGTTGGCTGGAGCTCAGTAGTTTTTGGCACAGGAAGACCCCACAGCCGCTCGATTTGAATCATTTGACACAAAAGAGGCGTCATTATATTTATAGGATGATAATAGCTATGACTCAGAATTGGCATAATTTTGTGTACAGGCTTGACTCAAGGAACTCAACCTTCCCTCTTGTGCAATTGAGATGTATCATTACTAACGTGAACTAAAAGTGCGCTCACTGTTATAACAAGATAACAAGGTTCAAACAGTCCCTCCGAGCTCTAAATCAAACAGCAGATATACAAGTATCCCCAAAAAGTCCACCTTTTTAAAGACATGTGCATGTTTCTGTGTGGACGCTTCCCTCTTGTGCGGAGTATGCGTAACTGCAATCTATTTTTCTGGCCTCTCTGAGTTGGGCAAGCACAATCTGGTTTTAATCATAAAACCCCTGGCCAAGTGCCAGACTGGAATGAGGCAAACTCTCGTTATATTTGTGATGTCCGTACAAACACGAGCACTACCGCACAGCGTTCACCGTGCCGAGCAGCTCTCCACACTGCTGCTGCAGAGAGAGAGAGAGAGAGAAAGACAGAGAGAGACAGAGAGAGAGAGAGGCAGAGACAGAGAGAGAGAGAGAGAGACAGAGAGAGAGAGTCGGTTATAAGAGACGAGCGCAGGCTGCAACTTCAGGTCAAGGCTTTCAAACAGGAGATTTCTGAGAAACAGATCTACTGTGCATGTGTTGCTTGTGTTTAAGAATGGGTTGGCATCCCTTGGTTTTAATGGGTTTAATTAGCTGGAAGTATAACGCATCTTTTCTGTTCATCACTCTCCTTCCTTTTCACTGTTAAAGTCTTTATAAAAGCATCAGTGCTGTTGAGATTTTAACGGCTTGAATCATCTGAATTAGTCACTCAGTTGAGGTTCAATGGTAAACTGGCTAGCACAACAGATTCTGTACTAAGCAATCCAACCACACACACACACACACACACACACACACACACACACACACACACACACCTTCCCACAGCACAATTATGATAAAGCATGTTTATAGTGCTCCTCAGCCAGCAAGGCCATATGACTCACAAACACACAAACACACACACACACACACACACACACCTCACTTACAGTAGGGATGAACCCTCCCAGATTAGCATCCTCCTTTCTCTGCAGCTCCATCAATGAACGACGTTAAAGGAACAGCCTTGAAAAGAAGAATGAATGACACGTATTTCATCGGGGAGCTACAGGGGCTCACTGCAGGGTTCTGAATTTAAATGATGTTTTTTTTTTATGATGTTTCCAGCAGGAGCTGATGCCACTGAGACAAGCTGTCAACCGGTGGAAAACAGAGCTCGGCCTGAAGGTGGGGATATTTCCAAGGGAAAACTCCCCCAAGAGTCAAGCTGCTGTGTTATGCAAGCATGTGATGCACAGAAGCGTGGAGGGAGTAAGAGCGGCAGTAAAACCTTTCCCGGTCCAACCCCTCTGACAGTTTATACTTGTGTTGTTACTAGTGATGTAGTGGCACATAATAAGAGAAGTAAACCATAAACTCCCACCCAACAACCACCAATATAAACAAAAAGGTACTTTTTCATGACAGTATTAATTTATTTTGTGTTTTATTGAAAACAAATCCTATTTTCATGCAGGTTACACCAGTCTGATACTACCTAACATAATGTATGCTATGACTTTATATTATTAAGGTATATATTATCTTAAAAAGGTGGAAAACTCTGTTTCACAAATAAAAAGTTTAGGTTGGTTTACTCTCCACTACATCCATGGTTGTTACATGACCAAAGAAAAACCAGAGAAGGGGACGGGGAAGTTGTGAATGAAGACCTAAGAATTACATTGCCATGCAATGGATTGTTCTGTACTTTTCTCATACAAATCATTCTGACATTGTCTCAATTATCTAATTCTAGAGATGTTGCATTGACCGCTGAATGTCCCACATTTGTACATGAAATAAAGGAAATGATGCCAGCATTTCATTACATCTGCATCTGGGAAATAATTTATGCATTATCTCTTGCAGCTGCAGTGAGCCTAATGAACTAAGTGTGTGTCCCAAATGGTTGTAGAAGTTGTGAGAATATTTCTCGGGCTGATCTGAAGATGGCAGTGTGTGATCTCTCGTGGCCTTATTCTGTCAGGACGCTGCTGTGTCCTGGACCGGTCCGGCCAGCGTCTGCGTCTCTGTTTGTTTAAATCTTGTCTGAGACTTTCACCACTCCACTCTCACAAACTCCTGCTGTTATCGGAGCACATCGCCCTCTCGCCTCTCTCTCTCCCATTGCGCCCGCCTCGAATTATAATCCATCGACCTCACAAAACATTTCTCCCTCTCTTTCTCTCTGTCTCTCTTTCTCTCTGTATCACTGATGCCAAGCCATGTTGACGGATGACAGATGAGGTCCGACTCCAAACTGTTAACTCACCTGGCCACTTCGTCACTAACTGTCTGTGTCCTGTAGGTTAGAGTGATTGTGTTGTGATGGTGAGTGAGAAGCGAGGTTGTGAGAAGTCGATAAGCCAGTGAAGGTTAGAGATGGGCAAGGTCAGCCATTATTACTTGTCAACGCCACCAATCAAGTTTTGTGTCCCCCACACGTCCTAGTTCATCATGAGTTGATAAGAGGACAGGCTAATTAATCAGAAATGCTGGAATAAATGTGTGCCACTTCATTGTGTGCTCTGCTGAATTCAGCATTCTCTTGCATAAGCAAAACCTAAATATTTGTCATGGCTTGGTCATGAACTGTGTAGGAATATCTCACACATTCCAGATACAACATCACTTCACTTGCTATTCATAGGAGAGGCCTGTTTTGTCAGTGAGATAAAAGCTGTGACTCCGTAAAAGAGCTTCCTTTCAGCCATTCTCCTCACGTAAAAACTATCTCTTAAAACAAACATCTGTTATGAAAAGTCTTGTGCAGAACGCTGTACGAATACCAAGTACAGATCATGAAACACCCATCAATCCTCCAAGCAGTCACTCTCGAGTCTGGAGGCCTGGATCTCAGATAATGTCTGAGGCACTTAAAGCCCAGTGGGCTCTGAGCAAGGCCATGCCCTGCTGTCCAAGTGTGTGCCTTTCCGCATACACTCTCTATTAATCTTGTCAGACAGAAGGCACACCGGCTGAGCTGCTGGCCGTGCCTCCTTTGTAAATAGTGGAATGACTCTGGTATGTCAGACAGAGTCTCGGACCAAGAACAACACCGACTCTCAGTGCCGCCACCTCCCGTTTGTCTCCTCCAACCAAAAATAATACATGAGTCGGATGCCCTCGTGCTATTAATACCACAGGTGTGCGCCGCTTGTGCAAAAGTGTATTCTTCTCCGGTGTGTTTAGGTTCTGGACGGAAAACTACATACTGAACAACCGCGGTCTTTGTCTCAGAGGACATGCTCCAGTCCTGAACAACAGCTGGGTGCTAATAAGCCATGTAAAACGCAGGGTCAGTCATGGAAAGGTACCACCAGCGTTTGGGTAATGCCATGCAATTGAATCACAGCAGCTTGATTCACAATCTGTTAATCAGACTGGAAAAACACAGTGATCAGATTACAGTTACATATGAAAATACAGGTGATTACTTGTTGGATTAGTTGGAGACGTCCTTAAAGGGACAAAGGACATTTTGGTTGTGAAAGTTGTGTGATGCTGGATCCAAATTAAAATGATGGTTAATCATTGTTGTACATGGTGATGATAATGTCTGTAAATTTAGACGAATTGTCTGTTTTTCTTCATATTCTATTGATTTTGCAGGTAAATTAACCCAAAAGTAACTGAAAGTAATCAGATTGCATTACTGACCTTGAGATTATGAATTATAATGTGAAGCAGGTAATTAGTAATCTCTGACAAATTACATTTTGAAAGGAACCAACCTAATAATAACCTGGATATCACACACAAGAACATGTTGTCATCGATGCTCACTTTCCTTTACGACCAGCAAACACATTTGAGACAAAGCAACAAAATTAGGTGAATGGGTTTAACTCAAAACTACAATTCATTGTTTGTGATCAATTATTAATTCTCAATTTCTCATTCAAGGCAACAAACCACACATTATTTCAAAGACGGTCAAACAAGAAATTCATATTGTAAAAATCCTTGTGTGTGCTAGCTTTTGATGCCAAGAAATGAGACTCTCACAATCAAAGCACAGTTTTGTCATCTCCAGTTTGACTGGGGCTTGTTTCTGGGGGATGAAAGTGCACAAAAAAGGCCGTCTCTAAGAAAAAATTAATACAAGTGTTTGAAGTGAAAGATGAAGAGCTTAAGACAGACAGAACAGTGGATCAACAATCAAAGAACAGCAAATCCTTTGAGCCTTCCCTCCAAATACCACCCAAGTCACAGTACCACCCAGCTGGAAACAGAAACAGAATTCATCATCAGTCCCACTCACAGATGACTGTTCTGTGTTGTGTCTTGACATATGATGGGAGTCTTCAGCCTCCACATTTGCGAGCAGGTTTGCACTGTATGTTGAATGCGGCGTCTGCCGGTTATGTAAGTGACCCCGGCGAGGAAGCGGCCAGGTGCGTCTGTCTGTCTGGTGGTCTGGGCCCTCCACACTCTCACTGCGCTACAGCTGAACTCAGCACTCTTCTTAATCTCAATGAGATGACAGAACTGCTGAGGAATTTCTCTGCTCCGTGCCTAAACCGGCCTCTGTCAAGAAAGACGCTCCTTTCGGCCGAGCACGTTCCACCGCTGCGTCCTCCCGCCTCACGTGGCCCCGCTTTGTTGAAATATGACCTGCAAATACCAAACCCCGGCCTCCATAACCTTTCCAAACAGCCCACCTACGTGCAGATGCATCCGGAAAATGTCTCCGTTTTCCGCAGCACTTTTCAGTGTAGCGGGATGAGGTAGGCCGCAGGCAGCTGGCAGGACAACAGTCTACCTCCGTCCTCACCTTACCTACCTGTACGCTGGACTGTATTTGTTGGGGTAACGAGGTTTCGATGAGGCGTGGCCAGGTGAAGGGTGCCAGCCTGCCTCTGCCAGCAGCACGGTGTGCTTGTGTAAGGCTAACGAGAGAGAGAGAGAGAGAGAGAGAGCGGTCCAGATGTCTGCAAGCCCCACAGCTGAGCAAACAGCCGCTGTCTTCTCTACAGCATGACATGTTTGAAATGACATGCCGGTCCAAAAAGGAACAGCCCAGCTTGAAGCACCAGCTGAGTCGCGAGGCACAAAGTCACCCAAACACTGAGCATCTAATTGGCTCGTTAGATCAGGGTATACAATGTGTGATGCCCCTATGGCTTGAATCAATCGACTTCTGTTGGAGCGACTCTCAAACTTCACCCCTGCAGCACTGTGATCCTTTGCTGAGATTGTCACTGTACTGTAAATATTGTCCTGGAATTCCTAGACAGGCTGGAATGGAGTGGACTAAAGAGGAGTTGGGGGGGATTTTCCAGACACTTTCAATAACATAGACAATCTATTCTGGCATGGACGCACCTTGGCGGAGTCCAGTGTAAACCATTTCAATTGCCCTTAATCTTCCCAGTTCGCTTTCTTACTCAGGCCGAGACTCTGCTCTCTGCTCGTTGTAAATATCCTCCATCTGTATGTCCCAACAGTGCATACATTGTCTGCATCTTGGGTGTTTTTCAATTCATTCTTCATGGATGCCATGTAATGCTGCTGTTTCAAAGAGCGATTTGTCCTAGGTAAAAACATCTTTGAATGAGTGGAAGCGCTACCCACTCCATACAGTGAATACATTGTACGTAGGTTGGGTGTTCCTCATTTGATTCTTGTGCTGCAAAATGTATTTGAAACAGTCTAGTGGTTGTTGCAAAAACAGATTTGTCCTCGGTAAAAACATCTTTGAATGACTCGTTGAAGATATTCTCTGGTGGCTTGTATCAACCCTCCCACTCAAACAAAATCCTCCCGGCGCCATTAAAACTTGTGTCGTCCCAGACAATTCCCTATGGACATGAATGAACCTATGATGCAATGTAATGTAGGCCAGGAAGGAGCCTTTTACTAGCAGCTGGGCTACACTCCCATTTACAAGCACAGAGAAAGAGAGAGAGAGAGAGAGGTGGAGAGGGAGAGAAAAGGCCCCCATTCATTCTGCTCTGGCTGTGCTTTAGTAGATATGACATGGCAGTATAAGATCCTCGGGGTTGTGTCTTCACAGCGGTCTGTCAGCAAACATGCCGCCAGCTTCTGCCTGCAGGCCTGTTTGTCTCTGAGGCCGGGCGCTGTCGGCACAATCTGCACGCACCACTCGCAGCAATGCCCTCCACTCAACAGGACGAGGAAGGAATACTCACTCAACCCTGTAGAGCGGTGAAATATATGAACAGCTCTTTTTTTTTTATGCTGAAGTAGAGGGCTTGAAACTGTGAAAAGAACCCTCTCTTCACCGGTCCTTGGCATTTTCATAATAAAACTAAGACACGCATCTACAATCCCAGTGACAATCTTCAGAGATCAGCTGCTAAACTCGGGGAAAATGTGATATTCTGGCATTTTCCGAAATTTGAGCCGATGCCTTTGGCTATCATTCAAAAGAAGGGGGAAAAATGTCTCATGATAATAAACGTACTCCTCGCCATGTTTATTGTATTAAATCCAGCACACCATCAGAATAACCCAGAAAAATATAATCAACAATGTTTTAGCAATATAAACAGTTTTACAGAACAGTTTCCCATATTTTGCATTCACCCAGTCATACACACACATAAAGATATTCCAACATACTACTCTTAATACTTAACATAAAAATAGTTATTTGCAATTTACTAATATGACCACCAAGTGGTTAAATAAAACTGGAACAAACTAAATGATGTGCACACAACAACACAAAGCAGAAAAACACAACATTCAAGCAATAAAAATATAATGTAAGCACAGTACTTCTATTCCATTTTCAAGGCCAAAGGAGATACAGAAAATGTCCCTCAGTAATGGATTATGGCACATCAGTAAAAATACATTACCATGGAAATCTGATGGTCTTACTAAAAACATATAGTTTAAAAAAATCAATGTAAACAGATTTTGCATGTATTACCGATAAATGCAACACAAGAAACAATGGGAGGAATGTAGCTCAGAATTATAAAACAATTATAACGCCTGTATTAGGCGCTTTACTAATTACATTATTAGTCAGAGTGTTGTCGTTGCTATACAGTACATGGAGGGATGCTTGCCACAAAGCAGCTCAGAATAGTCCAGGAACTGAAGGTTTCAACCCCTAAAAACAGAAAGATAGACAGATATGAACATGTAAATGTCCTGATCTACACATGCACACAAACATCTGCCTGATACTGTATCTTAAAACTGACATTTGACTGTTTTTCCCTTGTCTCAGCTGAACTGATTGTATCCTTTTCTTTGTAGAGGCTGCTCCATAAATAAATTAGATTTGATTTGATATGATTCTTTATATTCATTTTAAGTTGAGCTAGATAAAGGGTATGAATTGTTTTGCTACATCAGTTTGACTCTACAGCGTATTCATGTTCAACACAGAAACAGTCTTGCAGTACCTTGCTACTCGACAGTTGCGTGTCTGGACGTAGGTTCCTGTGTATGTGATATCACATCTCACTATGTTGTTGGTGAAGTCTGACTCTTGGACGTGGAAATTGGGGTTGACAGTAACCTGAAAATATAATAAAAATGTTTGACAGCCATGTTGTGAGAAAAATCCATAAACGGCTGAAGGCCAATAGATACAAATTCTAATGTGACACGTTACCTTTAGGATATAGTTTCCTGGAGGTACGTCAGTGATGTCAATCCACTGACAGTCAATGTTGGCAGCATAGATGTCATGGCATCCTGGGCTCAATCCCTGCAATCCAAACAAAACCCCACAGTATGTTTTAGCATGGAATCAGAAAGACTCATCAGACTACTTTGACCAGTCTTACAGCAAGTAATGCAAATGAAGCAGATTGGAGTTTTAGTTACACAAAAATGTATTGGAGGCAGAACAGTTACAGTAACCAATAGGAAGGAGTGCAAGGGTCAAACTCACAGTGCCCAGACAATAGATATAACAAATATTCTTGCATCCTTAGGATGTTCAATCAGAGGTGCAGAAAAAATCTCATTGGTTGAGTTAAACCTTAATGGGCGGAGCCTAGCAACAGTTTTGCTGGCTAAGTAACATTAGACTGAAGCCCAGTGAAAAAGGCAAGAGGTAAGAGAGGTGGTATAGCGTTCTTATTACTAAAATGGCAATGTAGCCAGACAGAGTTATCTAGGTTAACTAGTTAGCCTAGCTGAACTTCCAAGTTCAAACTAGCCATACTAGCCCAAAGCTATTTAGGTAAGCTAGTTAGCTAGCTGCTGACCTTCCAACATCATGGACACCATGGACATGACTGAAAAAAGAAGTCATTACCATTTATATTTTTTAGTCATGTTTTGACCAGAGTTCCTACTTTCCCATAAAGTTTGCCCATCAGCTAGCATGGGCTCTGAAAAACTGTGGTTCTTTGGCTCTGCCCATTGAGGTTTACCTCAACCAGTGAGATTAACTAAAACTTCAATCTGCACCCATGAAAAAAAAAGTAACCTTTTCACTCTGTCTTATTTCTTTATCTAACACTTTTCTAGCATACATGAACTTCCTGAGGACAAAAAATGTTTTTGTTATATATCATTTTAAGCATAAGAGTATAATCTAAATGCCTAAAATGTAGATGTTCTTCACCTGTGTATGAGCTGTGCAGGCGTAGCGTCTCCTGAAGCCGGCCTCGCAGCCCGTGTCCTCCAGGCAGAAACTGGCCTTGTGTCCCTCGGCCACCTTTCGCCCAGTAATGACATCCAGCAGGTCGTAGTTACTGAAGGCGTCCATGCTGTGGAAGTGCCTGAGGGTGGGGACGGGGCGAGGGGATGGGGATTATTGGTATCATGATTTGTTGTAGGAAGAAGGTAAAGAATAAAATAGAATGGAATAGAATAGAATAGAATAGAATAAGAACTTCTTTCTTGTGGCATGGCTTGTACAGAATGTAAGAATGTCCTTAAGGTCGCAGGATTATGGTTTTAGCGAGGAATTTCGAGTTATCAGAGCTGAATGTTAATCACAAGTTTTTAACTGGTGTGTGGTCGTTTCAGTTCTCTTCCAGGCTTAACAAACTCACTGGTGACAGCTGTGCCAGTCCCACTGGTATCTCGGCTTCACAGGAAGGAAGTCGCTCGTTCCTTGGTTCTTCACTTTCTGTGGGAACCGCAGCAGGACTCTGTAGTCGATGTCTCGCACTGTGGGTCCATATGCCGACCTTGGAGGGATCACAAGGAAACGGGCATAAGCTGTGTTGGAAAGTGCGACTGGCTGAACTCCTGGTTTTCTCAAAAGCAACCGAGCGCAAAGGTTTTGTTCCATTGTGCTAAATGCTTTTGGGAAAACCAATCCAGAACATTTATGTCTTGGCAGGACATCATGTTGGAGGATCATTGCTCCATAATGTGATCAAACAGTAATCCTAACTCTATCACCAGAAGTTATTTGAACACAGTTATCCTAACACAATCAAAAGTTGTGCTAACACAATTGAAAGTTCTCCTACCACAGTAAAAAAAGGAAATAACTGTGTGTGTGTGTGTGCCTGTCTGTGTCTGTGTGTCTGCATCTGTGTCTACGTGTCTCTGTGTGTGTACTGAAGAAGTGAATTGGGTTTGGCACCTTAGATTACCTGGCTAGACAGTTCTCCTCTGCTGCACAGCGTAGAGCATACATCTGCATACGCTGGATGTAAGCACCTGCCTGGATGGCATAGGGGTCCGGGACCAGGTCTGGCAATCCTGTGGAAGGAGATTAAAGGGACAATCTTTTTTGTTTGTTATCTCTGCGAACTTAATGCTGTCGATTTCAGACAATCCACTAAGACAGAACAAATATGGTTTCCTGTTTGAAAATAAAGGACCAGCTGTAGTATGTTTGTGTTCGTTGGCGTAATTCAAGATGTTTTACATTCTTGAACCATCATTCCGGGATCCACAGCCCAGAATAAGATTTTTTCCCTCCTTGTCATTCAACTTTTTCCTCTCAGTATACCCAAAGAAGTTTGGGGCTGTGCAAACTGGGTTTAAAATGTTCATAAAGCCATATTTAAAATGCTGGTTTCACAGAAATTGGTTAAATCTAATCCTATATTGCCTGTTTTATGTAATAATGGTTGTTTTGATTGAATAGCGTTTTTTCCCAATTGAGACACCCACTGGACCATCATGTTAGTCTAAGACCATCCTAAATCCATGTCAAGTAAACTGGCCCAGCTCATTCCAAGTGGATTAAGGCAGATTCTTACCATTTTGGAAATATCTTGTTCCATGTCCTGTGCCAGGCGGACGACGCGTGCGAGCCACTGACCTTCCTCTGGAGGGATACATGTTGTAGAAAACAGAATTCCTGTGGTTTTTGAACGGGTTTCGAGGGTCGTCGTTAACCATGTCCTCCGCGTTAGTGGTTGGCTCGTTTGAAGCATCCTCACTAGGCGCAGGGAAAGGAGCGGGTGCTGCAGATTCCCTTTCAGAAGTTGTGGGATATTCTGAAATGGAGAGGTCCGGCTGCGCGGGTTGCCTGGAGACAGACGTTGCCTCTGGCACCGCGCGTAACTGCTGGTACTCCGCGCCAGGCCCTGGCTCGCTGCCTCTGCGTTGTCCAGTAGCATCCTGAGAGACAACACCTCCTCTTCTGGGCACCCCGCTGCCCAAGAAGTCAGTAAAACTCGCCGGTGCTGAGGCATTGATTCTGTTGGTGTATTCTGGATTATAGCGCCGTGCGCCCGGATAACCTGCAACCCTTTGTCGGTGAGGGAGCTCAGGCTGCTGTCTGGCCCCTGACGCACGACCGTTAACGGGTGCATGTTGTCTGCCGTCGTGTCCAAGTGCAATTGATCCTGGCTCAGACTGTCCGGTTCTCCTGTGCGCTGTTCCTTCGTGCGCTCCGGGCACGGGGTTCCAGCCGGTGCCATCTCTCCTGCTGCTCACGTAGACCCTCGACTGGCTTCTGGACCGTACCGGAGCGTGGTACTCTGACCCAGTGCTCATTAAACTGTATACCTGCCCGTTGTTTTCCCACTGAATCCGGTGCCGCCAAGGGCCAGTGCGCTGAGGTTGCTGCCCGGTGATGAGCGGGACCAGTCCTTGGAGAAAGTATAAAGATAAAATTGACCATTTTGCCATGGCAGTAAAACTTGTTAAAATCCTCTGAAGTCACAGATAAGTCAGCTTATGACATGTATTGCACACACTGTTTTGTGGAAAGTGGATGAAAAGCAAGCGCGCGCTATCCGTTCCAGTTCTTAAGCGGCACAACATATCAGTTGACTGACAATTGAACAGGAGAGGAGGGCTGGATTTTTTTCTGGTCCTTTATCAAATTCAGCCCGGTTACTTACGCATGCACAGAAAGTCCAACTTTCTAACGAGAAAGTTTAACCCATTCCTCCCCGTGTTAAGTTCTGTTACACAAGCCTTACACAAGGACGTTTACTGAGCAAACTTTACGCACGGGTGTCAACTGAGGTCATCTGAATTTTACCGCTCATCCTGGTATTTTCTGTGACCAATTCGCCCTGAATTTTAATATTGTAAAACGAAAACAAGGTTATCGTTTGTAAAAAGCCATTTTCTATTCGTTTTCACATCAGACTGATGGACACATTCCACTTAACATATAAACTACAGAAGACATATTTGTAAGTTTTCGTCCGACATGGCCAATCTAGTGAGAAATTTTGCTAAAATAAATAACCTTAAAAACCTAAATATCCTCGTCTTAGAATAAACTGATTGACATTATTTGCTATTTGCCAGGAAGGATGGAAAATCCGTTTGTTTCCCCTTCATTTCAGTCTCATGAAGGGGATTTTATCAAGATTCCATATTAATAACAATTAACAACAATTAACAATTATATTGTAAAACCAAATCCCATCACTTCAAATGATCTGTGCACAGCGCATGGAAAACTCAATGACTTTTAAATGCCTCATGGAGGCCTTGTGCAGTGTAAAGTTTCACCACTAGGCGGCAGACTTTCTCCATAGACGCTACTGCTCTTGAAGCGTCTGTGGATGTTTCCAAGAGTGTATAGGACCTAGATCAAACTTTTCCAATGGATGGACTTTTATTTATTTATTTATTTATTTATTTTTTAGCTTTTATTCATTCACTGCAGGTCTTTTGCACCTCCCTGCTTGACATTCATACAGTTACATATATTCACTTCTGGGAGCTGCCCAGTACAGCCAAGCATCACTCATTCACTGCACGGCCAGATTTTCCCCACCAGTCCAGGGATGCGAGCAGGTGACCTTCCGATCACAAGCCCACCTAGATTGTTCATTCAATTTTGCATACTGGTAATAAAATATCCCTCTTCTTAAAAATCAAATCTTTGACAAAAAATTGGATGGATGATATTATGGGTGACATATTCGAGTGTAAAACAGCTGGGAAAGACAACGATCAGCTGTGCGTAAAAGGCATTTGGCAACGTGCGTCATGGGCATATTTTTGGCACACATAGGGCCTATGAGCAACAAAAAAGAACTATATACTATAGTAAACGTTATAACGATACCAGTCCTACAAATATAGCCTACAATATAACAGCAAAACTATAAGTCCTTATACATTACTATTAATATAGGAATGTTATAGTGACAGCACAGGAGATAAAAAAAATACCCGTCTAACCCATCAAGTCCAATACATTAGCTATGAACTCACTATAGAGTACGAAAGACAGTATAAGCCCCAATAGGAATATTATAGTGATACAATATGAGATAAAAACACCATAAAGTACAATGAGGTCAGTATAAACTCTCTAATGAGCACCACAGACACCATATGAGTCTCAACAGGACTAGTAGGAATATTACTGCGATTTGGGACTCGTTAGGCTCCTCAATGTGGGTCACAAATGCATAGGATACCCAAGCAGATGAACAGCAGAGTCATGCAGTGCTCTTCCATTTGTCACCCCTCGGAAGAATTGCCAGGGTGTGCGTTTCCTCAGCCAAATAGGGCAAAAGCACATGGCGTGTCTGGTTTCTATACTTAGCAAAAGAAACTCTAGACTGTTCCAAAGTCGAGTCCAGGAACGCCCCGCGCGGCCGCCCAGACTTATAAGAGCGACAAATCCTCGGCACTGGTTTGGCACAAGACTTCCCGAGCAGGACATTTACAAAAATTTAGCCAGTAAGTATTAATGTTAAATTGAGTCTTTACTTGTGTGTCTGACCTGAAAAAATAAGTAAACAAATCACATCAACTGTTGCCACAAAAACGTGAACTAATCTTATTGTAAATTAAGAGTGCTTGAAAATAAAATGATCACATATATCTTGGTGCATCTGGTTGTTTTCATGGAACACCTGCAGCTTCCCTGTGTGATACGGCCGACCAGTGAGACTAATTCTTTTACGCTTTGAATATATCTTATCCCATGAATCTAGGTATCCAGGGCTGCTCAGATCTTTGCTTCTTGTGAGATTTAACGAAGATGATGGTCTAAAAATGGTTTCTCCACAAGAAACCTCCCCCCAAGGAATATACCTGTTGTCTTCCCCTGAGGCCTCACACTTCCATTCTGAGGAGTATACAACTAAATGATAGATCCAGAGGGTATACTACCGATCATGGGGAGACAATACAGGTGAGCTGCTGTACTGAAAGAGTGCTTGGAAAAGGATTTAATCAAGTTCTCCACTGTGTTGTGGGTAAACCTCCCATCAGGTGGGCATATCCCGTCTGGCGCTTCTTGAAAGAGCAAATTAGTGCGAAATCACACTGTGCTTTCCATCTGGCTTTGAGTGCACCACTTAGTTATTTATACAAAATACTGTCTAAATGTATTTTTTTTTTTGTTTTTAGCCCAAACTGAGTTTAATTACATGGAAATTCCTCATGAAATATGATATATTTTTGGCAAATGCGGGACTGTAGATCATCTGATTTGATATTCATACATTAACCTTTTCCAAAATCAGCGTGAACTTTGAGCTACATGCTGGTATTTGTTCACTTCTCGGTGGACTCACATGGTCCTGCCGTTGCACTTCGCCTACACGTGACAAATTAGTCTCCCGTCCTCAGTGTTGCGAGCTAAACCACTTAATGATTTGAAACCGCTCTCAGAGCTCATTTTACACGCAGACTTACCATTGGCCCCTTTCCAATGAATCTTTTTTTTTTTCTTTTTTCCAAATATTTTTTTCACTAATTAAAGTAGAGAGCTGGAGGTGTAAATTATACGCACAATACAAGTAAGATTTCTAAAAAAAAAAAAAAATTGGCTGCCATTCTGTTGCCAAGCCTGTGAATGTATGATATGGTTCAGGATTATCTTGGCCTTTAGCAAGCTTTATGATATGATTCCCTTTATTTTAATTACTGTTGCCCACCACTGACACTTTTTAGAATAAATTGTTTACACCATTAACTTTATTTTATAGAACAAAGATCCACACAATAATTGAATAAAATCTTTTAAATTGCTCTAAAAAGTAAACTCCATAGAACTGGATAAACTTGTAATTGGCACTGGTCTACACTATCTGGCACAATCAAACACTTAAGTATTTTTGAGTATTATAATAACAGGCTCATGAATTACACTGAACAATGGAGACAATAGAATAAAACAGCAATAATAAAAATAATAATAAAACAAAATATTCTGGACTATATAGGGTAATTTCAAAATTGGTTATAAATAAGCCAATGATGCTTTTTGCGAGTCTCATGTTTCATATGCCAAACTGTTGCTTAAACAGTATATTTCCTCTTTGGCTGGGGTGTGAACCCCTGGTGACATGATGAATTAGTGCTGTGAAGTTGATCCTGGATGCCATTCATTTCACTGTCAGGAGCCTCATCAGGTTTCTGTCTAAGTCCTTGCATAAAGACTGATCAGGTTCAAGTGCCACTCAGCCTATCACAGACCTATTGGCCTTTTTTTAAGCTGAAATCTCAGCGAGAAACACAAGGCCAACCTGTTCATTTATTATAAAGATGAATGTACAAATTCATATATGCCACAGTGGGTTTGCCATAAATATTCCTGTCATACGGTGTCATAACCACAACTGTTCACATGCGTCAAGCTAACTCAAACAGGGGGGTAGAAAGCATGTGACAGCTGCTCATCTCGCGTGTCCCTGCCTCTCAGCCTAAATATGGACGCCCCGGCTGTCCGGCTGTCCGGCTGGGGTTGCTATGGCAGCGGGTGACGTTGGAGCACATGCCACCCCAAAGGTTCTCACCTTTCCCCTCCTGTTTTACCCACCCAGTTGAGCGGGGATTGGCCAGCGAGTCAGGCCGGGCCGTGGGCTGTTGAGTGGATGTGTGGCGATCAGTAAGTGGATGTCTATACAGTAGCTAAATTTACTCCCCTGACACTCCAAGCACTTGGCCTATATATAAACTGACAGGCCAGCTACCCTCCGCACCAGGCCAACTGGCGGCATGTAAAAACTCCCAGAAACGCATCACAAGACACTGACTCGCCCCCCCTCCTCCCCCTCACCACACACACCCACTATCCCTCTGCCAGTGCTGGCCAGGCTTTTCTCAGAATAATGTATAGAGACATCTGAAGTTAGAAAGCGCTTTCGGTTAATGGCTATCCAATTCTAAAGTGATCAGATGAAGAAATAGAGATTCAACAAGACACTGAAGAATTTTACATGTAATTGTTAACAGGCTCTGTATCCTTGATCATACGTTCAGAGGATAAATCCTTAGATAGCTTAGTCATCATTGCCTACCAGACACAAGTTATTTGTTTTATGGTTTGCAAAGTCATGCTGTATAGTCAGATACAGACAAGAAATACAGCCTTCAAGGTTACTATTCAGTTCACTGGGTTTCTGATATTGAACTATCAATAAAACTTGACTTTGCAGCTGTATGTTTCCCCTCATTTCTCTGCACATAGTTCTTGGCTGGGTGGCTGAGCGCTGTGGGTGACTTTCAAAAGGCCACCTGATCTGTTGGAGAGCCATTATCAGGACCGAGCGCCAGGCACTCTCCTTCCATTTCTTGATGGAAGTTGATGCCAGTAATAGAATGAATAAAATCTAGGAAATGGGGGTCAGACAGTGATTTTGCTCAGTCATTTCACATGGGTACCTGCAAAAATATAGACAGAGGTATGTTTCATGTTACTTGTTGTATCATAAATGCAGCAGGGTGGCATAATAAGAAGGGAAACTGCTCTTTAACCAGTGGACCAGGGTTCAAGCTCTCTGTGTCAGCAAGGATCTGACCTACTGAAGTGTCTTGTGCAAGACACTGAATCCCTAACCAGCTCTGTGGGGGTTGAGCCTGACCTTTGACCTCTCTGTGGAGAGGGGGGCAAATGAAAAGAGAATTTCCTTATAGGGATTAATGACATATCACATTTTTATTATCATTAAGTGCTGACCTGGGAGGCAGGTCTCCAACCTGTTTCATGTACTGTCCTGAAAACTTTGTTCCTGAACAGTTGATACTGCCTTTCTTTTTGATGTTATATTTTATTGCAGTATGCTGGGATGCCTGCATTCAGCATTTCTCTTCATAAGCATTAATCATAGACAATGGGCCTTATAAAGGCTTCTCAGGTAAAAATTTTGCGCTTACATTCATATCCAAAGCAAAGTCAGCTTTTATGAAAAGTTGTCTCTTTATGTCTTTATTCTTTATGTAATCTTTATGTCAAAGCCATTGTGACATTCATATTCTCCAATTTTATATATCAAAAGCTAAAGCTACTATCATTGTCCAAGGTATGGATGCTATAGATGCCATTTTCATTTGTTTGTTTATCCTAATCTTTTAAATGAAAGTACGACAGAAGTTAAGTCAAACAGCATTTTCATAAACTGGCCCCATCATCTTTATATATCCTATATGCTCTGTGTCTTTCTCCTTATCACCACAACATGACACAGACTGCGGTAATGCCTCAATAGTCTTTTAGCGGAAGCAATCCACTGTGATCACTATTTATCAGCCTCTTTTATTATGGCGCTAAGATGACTTAATCTGGGTGATAAAGAAGCCCATTCAAGAGCCTCAGGAATAAGTAACCAATAATCCTACATACATACATAAAAGTTTGTGCTGTTAAAGGCATGTTGAGGTTTGTGATTTTTAACAGCTACAGACTTAACACCACCTTTATGTGAACTACATGGGTGGGGTATGTGGGTTTCATGGTGTTCATACAGAGATAAACAGTGTTAGCAAGAACAACAGGACACATGAAGTGGATTCAGTCGTGTCTTTAAGTTGGGACTCAGATCTTTCCTCCCAGTGTGGGGCGTTTTAATTTGAAACACAAGGTCAGTGTTGAGACCCGTTCTGCATGTTAAACACTGGGCGGTCCAGAGGTGGTTCATCTTTTAGAAAAAAGTTACATAGGATTATACAAAATACAATGCTTCTGCCGTCAGTTCTTAATAAGTTACATGATTATTTACTATTTACAAATCAAAAATCATATAGGCAAGAAGTATGTTACCGGTGTTACACATTACTCAAAATGATATTTACAAGTCTATACACAAGTCCTCCGTCACCCCCGTCTTGCTGTGGAGAAAGAAAAGACAGCAATTATTAACATGGAGTACAACATTTATAACATTATTTATATACAACAGCAGGATTTTCATTTACCTATAAGTTGTTCAGCAGAGAATTCTGAATGCTTTCGTACACTTGGTTGTAGATCTCTTCCTTTGATTTCATGCCATCAAGGTACTCTGTGGGGCAATCAAGAAAAGGACAACTCAGTTGAATGATAGTGGATAATTTATGTATAGTCAATAGTTGGCGATTAAATACGTTTCTTTTTAAAAGGAGAGTGGGCAGTCCGCTCACCTTGAGTATTTATTTTTTTTAATTTAGAAAATAGGAATGTAGATAGATTAAGGGAGACACGGGAGAAGCTCTGGTGGGATTCAATTAACATTTACTTCCCCAGGTGAGGAATTGGTTTGACCTACCTATGCAGTTGCAGTTGTTATCCATCTCTTTCCTGTGTTTCAAGTACATGGGCCAGACGTGGCCGTCGAACAGGCCAGGGGGGTCAGGGACTGTGTATGTCCTTGTACTGCAGGGACAGAATAATTAACATATTATACACCCTTAATACAGCTTTTTAACACTTAAGTGAAACTAGTCGAAGTCACTCAAAGAGCTTGTTACCTCCTTCTGTTTTTGCACTCCTCGTATGGAATGGAAATGTAGTAACACTTGTCGTAGACATCAACAAGAGGCCTGCAGGAAGGAACCGAGGCTCAGTTTAGTGAACAGCTTTAGGGATCAATGCAGCTGAGTAGAAAAGGGCCGAAGGCTACATTTTACAGCGCTCGCTTAGGTAAAACAAAAGAGAGTAGAGTGTCACAGGGTGAAATTCGGTGTTGGCAAGCGACCCACTTGTAGTTGTAAAGGAGGAACCCCTCCAAGATGAGAATATGGAGCCCCGTCTTCTCTGGGTCGGATTCCTCGGCTTCAGGTGACAGGCTCACGCCGTGGGAACGGGCAAACTTGACTGGGTTCTCCTGCCAGCCTTTCACAGTGTTCACCATAGCCTCCATGTCCAGGGCAGTGATCACTGTTAGAACAAGGAGAGAGAGAGAACGGCACACTTCACCACATGGAACAAACCCTGCTCACCAATGTGCTTCAACACACATTAGTCACGGTTAGTGAATGTCTGTAGCATTCACAGAATAGATGGTAGAATTACAAGTTTAGGATTGATTGGTTACCAAAGTGTAGAACTTTTGAAATGTGCAGGAAAGAAAAAGTACATTACTGCATGGTTTTCCTACGTGAAATCCACTCTTACCATCCCACTGTCTAAAGCCGTCCTCCCCGACTTCTATTTGATCGGGTTTCTGAAATAACAGTCACCAATAAAACATTGCTGCAACCTAGTAAGCAGTTGGAGCTGATCACACCTGGACAGGACAAGTCAAGGACCCGTCTCCACCAAAAGTGGCCTGCTAAGGCTGCACAATGTTGACAAAAAAATCATCATCAATATTGCGATTGCGATATCGATTGCAATACATTTGGAAACACTTCTGTCTACATAATTTCTTTTTCAGTGCTTGAAAAAAGGGAAGGGGGATGATGATGCTTACGTATTTTGCTCACGTTGAGCAAAATTAAGGCTTTTCTCTGACATGCGACCGCTACCTTGTTTAGGAAACTGAAACACATTTCCCTCTAAGAAGCCTAAGCAGCCTCTCGTGATTTGGAAATTGCGGTTGTCAGTATTGCGATTTCGATTTGTTTTTTTTTTCGTTTTATTGTGCAGCCCTAGTCTGCATCCTCATACCCCTGCGCCACTATAGCAGTAAGGCATATGGTCATCTGAGAAGGTTTAAGTACCATAACTGCTCTGTTACAGTAATTGAAGGGGTACTGAGTGTGCAGTTGGCAAGATGAAAAAAGTCACTGATGTTTCAAAACTTAATGTTGATCAGTGGTCAATCAACAGTTGCTGTGTATTGACACTGAATGCAGCATAAAAAGATGGATGTAATAGAAATAAAATCTGTGGCTTCTTTAAAACAAACATTAGGCCAAATGAGGTTAATGATGATGCCAAAAGATGGTTGCAGAACTTGCAACATGAATGCACAAAGTTTGACTTTAAGTGGGGACGCTCAGCCTTTTCATTGGTTGTCCAGGAGACAATCAGCCAGATGTATTACTAGGCTACTGAGATGACAGTCAGTACATCTGCAGGTCTGGCGGGTTACTTCTGAGCACAAAATGTCAAATGCAAGTAACCAATGCTCTAAAGTGCTCAGGGGCAACTTTAAAATAGCAAATTAGGTACATCAAAATAAACACTTGTAATAACTCAACATGAATACATCAAAACAGATAGCTTTAAACTAAACATATAGTGGCTTACATTTAGTTTTAAAGCTCACAACAATAGTGACATTTGCTTGTCTTACCTTGAAAAAGTCATCCTGATGCACCACGCAACAGTTTGGTAATGTCTTTATTAGTCTATTCGTCAAAGTGGTCTTCCCACCGTTGGTCACTCTGAAATGGAGATGAATGTCATGCCATACAAATATTAACTTACTCTTGAAGTTTTTGCAGCTTCTCAGTCAAAAAGAGGTAATTTCCTAAGTGCTAGACAAATGAATTAACTGACACTTACCCGCCGATGCCAATGATGAACTTCATTTTCACTTCTGGACGTTGGTCTCCTTTAGAATTCAGTAAATAAAAGAAGGGAACCCAACCACAGCAAACTTTCTATCAAAGGATTTGAAAACCTTTCTTTCTTTCCTGCCAAAATGTTCCCCCCTTTTACTACTTCATTGATAGACAATCTCTCTGCTGGGTATATAAAGGATTCAGCTGCAGCGTCACGTTGCACGTCACGACCTCTCGCCCACCTCAAACCAATCGTTCTCTTTGTCCTGCAGCCAATAAGCCGCTACTGTACAGCCCATGTGACCAGAGAGAGGAGGTCTTAGAAGTTCTGGATTTGCATGAAAGTAGATCTCCAATTTTCCACCTGCTGTCAGAGGTCAGTGAAACTGACCAACCAAATGCAGGACAAATCTAACACCCAACACCCGAGTGACAGAAAGCTGCAGTGTTCCTAGAAGATAATACAGAAATGATGGTGGGACTAAGCTGTGGATCGCAACTTTAATTTTCTCTTTGGATGTTTAAAGAGCCACAGACAGACATAGAGTGCTGCAGAAATTGTTGTAGCCTGGTGATGCTGATAACTTGTGGCTTGTGAAATCATTATTTTTCTCTGAACAGAGGATCAGTGTGGTTTCAAAAGCTTTAAAAAACGTTAGATGGCTGGTTCTGTAGGTGAAGATCCACTTTATCCTGTTTAGTCTTTGTAAAACGTGTCCCAGAAAGGGCATGGAGGGTGGGGGGGTGGGGGGGGGGGGGGGTGGGGGAGGGCTATGTTAACTGTATAATCATTAACATTTACAGTAATAGTGCTCAATACAAGCCAGAATATATGAATCACTCCATATTTCCTTAACATCTGTATCACAATGCCGAGCAAAACCTCATTATTTGGTTTTTGAGAGGGGGAAATTTTCCATGCTTAGACAGGTCTGGGTGGGTGAAAACCAGAAGCACTATATTTAGTTGGCCGGTGTGTGGCTGCCTGCTGCGTCACACATATTTCTGATGCAACCGGTTGGAATACATGGCCCCCTGCCATGTGACCACTCCACAGCGCCTCCAGCCGTGCCAAAGGCTCGGTCTGATAGCGCAGGTCTCACAGGATCCTTCTTGTCTCTTTGATCTTCAGCGTTCACTGCTTATCAATCCGCCCCAAACACAAAGATATACACTGCACACCTCCGGATGTAGCCAGTCTAACCTCACGTTTATTTTCTTTGTACAGTATTTGAGCAAGTTCTTTTACAACCTGTCTTATCTCTGTGTTATTATTGTAAGCGTGAAGGAGCTGAACTTTGAGTCCCGGCTATCGGAGCACATGCTCTCATGTTAAGAGCTTCATGTTACATGACATGACAGTCTCAATGGAGAAGTGAAGGTTGTTGACACCATGTGATGATAATATTTTTCACCTCCCCTATCAAACTGATCAGCACTGTCTTGATGTACTGCAGTAGTCTGAAATTAGGGAGGAAAATTTGGAATTACAAAACTGACCCATATGGCACAGACACAGGGCATCTAGCCATGTGGTCCACAATGTGAACCATGTGGCGCGCATATTTTTTCCTTGTCTGGACTTAGAGGACAGACAATCAGCACCGAGCCTTTTGGTTGAACAGTATGAACAAGTTGGATTTCTACTCTAATATGCCCGACCCCAACTAAACTATTAAAACCTTTAAAACATTCCCAGGGACAAACCAATCTCAAGCCCTTTGTCAAATGAACAAAATTTCCAGGCTTTCTTAAAATAAAAAACATAATTTTCCATCCATATTTGTCCCTTTTAATCAGCCAGAATCTTATGTTCAGCAAACAGACCCTTTCTTGTGTTGGCTGCCTATCTTTCTTTTCCATTTTAATGGTATTGCTGAAATAACCTGGTTATATGGTTATATATATAAGAGACTCATGATGCAACGTCATCTAATGAAATTGAAGTAAGTGCTCTTTTTCATGACTAAACAAATGAATCATTGCTTGATTGATTGATTGACTGATTGATTTTGCATAATGAACAGATACCTGACGAAGGTCACTTGACTGAAACGTGTCTTGAAATAAAACCCTTGTGAGATAGTGTGCAGGAGTCTATAGATTTTGATTTTTATCTTTTCCCCTCCAATGCACCTGGCACATACATACAGTTGTGCAAAGATTATCTTTTTAGCATAATGGACAATAAAAGTGAATGATAACATTTGCAGGGAACATGGGAAAGTCAAAAAACTCTGTGGCAACCCCAGTGACAATACAATTCATCATGAGTTATATATTGTGCTAATACCTTGTGATCACAGCAACTTTACATGTAAAAATAATGAAGGGTCACTTCAAGAGTATCATGTCCAAATAACCCCTATGAACAGCAGCATGTGATCATCATGTGACCGCTGACCACTTTCATTAGCTGGCACTCACAGGACTGTTTATTATAGACACAATGAACATCGACTAACTCGGTCAACATGTAGAATGAGATGCACGGCCCTCTCATAAATCATAATAACGACTCTAATAAATCATCGGGAAACGTCAAAAACATTTTGGGGCAAGGCTCGTTAGAGGGAATGACAAAGACCAGCATGTAAGCAAATATGAATCAAGTCATCTGGTCTTGATTCATGTGAAATATCAAAGTTGGATACAGGGGAGAATGGATTAATAACCACGGGACAACCGCTTGTTTTGGTTTACTCAATTTATTTTTCTTACAAACAATAGATGGCACATATTCATAAATAACACTTTTATCAATTCGTTTGAATGTCTAAATATATTTCATCTCATTTGTAACAATGTACGCTTTCAGTTTTGTAAACGTACCTGGTAACACATTACAATAAGGGTACACTAAGTTAAGGGTTAGTTAGCTTATTAAGCATTAACTAACCCTTAATTAACAGTTAACTAATGTGTAATTTACTAATGGTGTTCATGTTAACTAAGGTATTAATTTATACATTATTTACTAGTTTATAAAGATGACTATTAAATAATGTATAAATTAATACCTTAGTTAACATGAACACCATTAGTAAATGATTACCAGACACATTAGTTAACTGTTAATTAAGGTTAACTAACCCTTAATTAATGTACCCTTATTGTAAAGTGTTACCAAGTACCTTGTAAAACATGATGGCAAATGACCGTAAAACCGACAAAATGAAACGTAACAGAGATTGGGGAATATAAACAAGCATGCCACCCGCATATCAAACTTTGGAAAACATGTAAATTGTAATACTAGACACTTTTGCAGCTGTAACAACTCATTTAGGTCTAACAAGAACATCATTGTTAAATAATGATTGCACATAATTTTTTCAGTAAACAATCATGAAACCAAATAACACCCATGCCATTCATATCAAAGCCAAATGTGCAAACACTTTTCTCAAAAATATGTTACAAGTATATGTACACTTTGAAAAGTTCCCAGCTGTGTTGGAAGCTGCTTTCGAGTTCATCCAGGTCCTTCAGTTGCAGTTCATGTTGTCTCCAAATCATGCTGTAGAGAATTTAGCTGATCACAGATAAAGCTGAACTTGTCATGCAAGGAAGGATTACTGTTTTTGCTTCTGTTCAGGATTCTACTACAACCTATTATGCTTTGGTCTACATGGAGTTTTAACTGTAGAAAGTAAATATGAAGTTGATGAAACAAATGATCTTTTTGAGAAATGATTGTCTTCCAGCCGACGGATCCAGTCAGTAGATTGAATTCTGTATATGGGTGTGTGATGATGGTCTAGGCAGGCTCCCATTTAAATGAATGGACCATATGTTCCTCAGAAAGTCTGTAATGTAAAAATAGAAAGTTTAGCCCTTTCTCTTTCTCTGTTACCCAATTATACATCATCATTTTCCAACAGTATCACCACTATCCCCACAAATATAGCCACGACTATCACCGTGATCCCTGACATAATCACCAAAATCAGCAGCGCCATAGTCAGAATAGCATCAGTGTGTCAGTAGACGCACGCTATTCTTCTAAATCCAACACGACACATATCAGGTTTGCCTATTTATTTTGCTCCTGCTTCCTTCCCTGGCATTTTGATAGGAGATAGTGCTTGCGACCATTCCAGGGACGCCAGCCAAGCGAGTGGCTGATAGCTGCTGTGATATATGGAGGCCGATAGGAACGGTCAGCAGCACAGCACAGGACGGGGGGGGGGCTTTCTAAAATAACCCCCCCACGCGCCGCCTGCCTCGCTGCGGCGGGTATTTCCCTGGTTTCAGTACAGGCTGTGCGCTGTGGGAGCGGATCAATTTGCCAGTCCTCGGTTGACTGCTGCTTGGTAGTACAGCCCATTAAAAATAGAATCGATCAGATGTGTACAGACGGGGTTAAAGAGACCAGCAGATGTGCTTTATGTAACATGGGGTGCAGCTCTTGACTAAGCCGGTATGGAGGCAATGTGAGGTTTGAGGACTCAAGTAACATCACTTGGACTCAAGTCTCACTCAGTCACAGTTTTAATGACCTGAAATATGACTTAGCAAAGAGAGAAATGACTTTGACTTGCATTCTAAAACTACAGACTTAATTTGATTTGTGTTGGGACAATAAAAAAAAACCCCACTTTGCTAAGTAGTTTTGGCGATGGATATGATTCTTTCTCAATGTTTCGTTGCTGCATTGCAATATTCAGTTATAATTAGGAGAAGATGTACAGCACATTTTTGTAAATTAATACTTTAGTGCATGCAATTTAGCATTTGGATTTGAATCATCTTGGCTTGCTTTCTAGTTGTGGTTCGACTTGTCTTGACCTGATATGACGAATTGGAACTTGGGCCTTGACTTGAGAGCTGACCCATGCCTTGACCTCAAACTCGCAACTGGCCACTTGGTCCAACTGTTGGCTGATTTACTGTATATCATGTCCCTTCTGCACACACACACACACACACACACACATATGTGTGCAGAAGGGAACATTTCCCCATATGTCAGAGTTTAGTTACAGTGGGCTGACATTACAAACCAGTCTGGGAAGTTGATGGAGTGGTGGTGGAGTCAATGAGAGCCTTTACCTTAATGTCAGATGTCACGGCCCACCTCCGCCATCATCGACTTTGGCCTGGAAGTGAGAGAATAGAGCTGAGACATGAGTAAATATAAACTTTTTGCTAGTTTACCTATAGAAGGCTTGGCTTTCTGTTGCCAAAATACATTCACATGGCTGCAGAAATTGCTTGCACTGAAATCAAAGAGAAGCGATGCAAAGATTGATTTGTTATGTAACTTCTTGCATAACATCTGAACATGTAATTTAATAGCATCTAGAGTTTTTTCTCCAAACAACTGAAAAAACTGCTGATGGAATGCAATAATTTCATTTACTTTACGATAGTTTACTTTACTTGTTAAGCTGGACATTTTGCATTGTAGCTGAGGCACAATAACACTTTATTTATGCAGACACTGCACTGTATGTACTGAGGAAATTAGGTCACCTTTCTTTAGGCAGTGTTGGGTTCGTCTGCTGCTGCTCTTGCTCAAGTCTGCGAGTCAGAGAGAGGAATATCAGGGCTTCATTTCAGGGAGGCGTTCAGAGAAACGAGGACACATTCATTCTCCTTTCGATTTCAAATCACATCAAAATCTATTGCTCACCTTTCTGTTTGCACTCTTATCTTCTCGTCATCATACCTTGGATAAAGGAGAATAAAAGTTGTGACTAATGTTTACAGCATTGCTAAAACATACTTTTCATCAGAGGTGGAAAGTTTTAGTCTACAATATTATACACTACTGCAATTCACATAGATGAACCAAAGATTATTTCTACTGTTATAATGTGACCATTTATGCTCTGTCTCTGCACATTGTTTACTGCAGTCGTTCTCAAGCTTTCTGGTTGCGAGACACACTTTGGTGAAACTACAAAAGAGCAAGTAACAGATTGCTAAAAAATGTCCAGAAGTCTTTTATGATTCTACCAGAGGGCCACAAACAGAAAGAGCTGCAACATCTAGCCATGATTACATGAACCTGGATGAAAAATCTTTATTATAATTTCCACAATTTGAAAAGTAAATGTGATAATTTTGTTAGACAATGATTAAAATTTAAGATAAGCTAGAACTCACTCCATGACACGCCAATATGGCTTTTCACACTGTTGTAGAAGCCGTCTGTACAGACTAGGGTTCAAATAGTCTTTGCATATATTATGTTATGGTTTGTTTTGGCATACCTAAGTTTCAGACATCTGGTGTTTGCCACAAAAGACACAAAGTTTAGAGAGTCATAGGAAAGTATTTGAAAGTTGATTTAGTACACTTAGTGACTGAAAACATACTGCACACTATCTAGTTTGTCCTAGTTTGTCCTGGTGAACCCCACTCCTCTGTCTGCCCAATCACATCAAAATAAATGCTAACAATTATCCGCAAATACTGTTTGACCCAGGTTTGGTTTGATGCTGTGAGTGTTTTCTCTTAAGTTTGCATTAAGCATCCATCACACACCACAGCCTGTATGATAGACATTTATAGTGTCTCCATGGTGACCCCTGGAGGCAAAGAGGACTTACTGCAGCACACACTCAGGGATCTGCACATGCTCCATGGGGATGATCCGGCCGAGTTCCTCCAGGGTGTGAACGTAACGGATCTTATCCATGAACTTCACACTGCAGAGCGGCAACATTACAGAATTACTGTCACAAATCATCGCCACAAAGTTGTCTTTAAGTTGAGGATATGTGTTGGCAACGATGTCATCAAGACTTTTTCCTGTGCATTCACTGCGCTACATTGATTATGATAAAGCTTGCAGAGATTGTGATGACTTTTGAGCTCTGTGATGGCCTGAAACTGCACACCATCACAGCACCATGGCATGGTAGATATAGGATCAGATATTATGAATTGTAAGTTTGCAACTCTGCATATATATTCATTTGAACCGCCCCCATACACCTGTGGGAAATCACTATTGAAGTATAAAAATAGAGGCTGGTACCATTATTGTAATGGTGCTCTGATGAAGGCTTTATGCTGAGACGCATTAGACTGATGAAGCCAAAATAAAAAAAAATTAGACCTTGCTGGTCTTGCTATTTTTTGGATTTTTGGAGTGTCCCTATCCCATGTTCCTCATGGCTTTCCAGCATCATGGCATGGCTTTGTAATTTATCTCCTATCTTCTCTTGTTGCTTAGTTCTTTGAAGCGATTTCTCAGCCACCACATCACTCAAAGAGCAGACTGATGGATCGTAAACTACACCAAACACATCCAGAAGAGGTCCTCACCTGATGAACGGTCTTGAGATGGCCAGGACGGTGCGGATGAACCATGATGGGTGAGCAATGATCAGACACTTTAGATTCTTCCTCAGCCTGCAGGAGACGTTCAGGTAAAAGTGATTGTGAGACCTTCCTCCTCCTCCTCCTCATTACTATCATCATTATCTTCAGCTTCAGCATCAACACAGATTTATTATGTGTCTTACCTCCTGTCAATCATCTGGTAGCATCTCTTCAGCCAGCTGATACCAGGCATCTTCCTGCGAGGAGTCGCTCCGTTCAGGTAAATGATCATGTAGTCTTCTGCCACCAGCAGCTCCAGGCTGCTGATAACGTACCTGACGACAACACAGACAAGTCAGCTCCCATTGATTGGTTGGTTTAGATAAAGACACTGGACCTCATTTACAAACAATTTTTATCTTGTGGTCACAAGCAAATACAAGCCAGAGTTGTGCTTTACAGAAAATTGATCTTTATGCCAAAATCAAGGGGTTACACTGATTTATCTTTCATTTTCGGTGTCAAATGCTACAACAAATTCATAATTCATACTTCAAGATTTAAAATATGAATTCCATAGATTAAATGCATTTATTTTCTATCATATCCTTTGAATGATTATACGATGAAACCAAGGATAAAGGCAAAGAATAGGGAAAGAGGCCCATTGTACAACATATTGTAGTTCAGTGTAAGGGTTCTTTGAAAGTGGATCTTACAGGAAGAGGTTCTCCATGATGTAAGTGTAATCCTCACAGCTGCTGTCAGGAAGGTAGCAGGCTGCAAACACTATGATGGCATTCAGACCCTCGCCGTAATAACCTGAGAGACAGAGAAAGACACACATTCAGCAGGTTTCTGCAAGAGCTCAGCGCAAATTACATTCAGTTGATAGTGGGAGAGTTGGCACATAAACACACACACACATAAGCGAGCACATGCAAACATATAGGCACACACACACTAGGTTTGTTGATATATTGGGCTGATATTGGCCTTTTATCAAATATCAAATATCGGCCAGTCATGTCATCCACCTCCGATATGATGCAGGTTTCTCTCTGACCTCAGCAACAGAAAAACAGTCTATTATTATGAGATTATATTAGTGAGATTGTGTTTTATTTGCATTTTTTGTATTCATTTAATTCTTCAATTATGTTTTGTTTTTATTAATTCATCATTTAAAGGCCTAATGTATCCCAGAGTTTCCCCTACCATTCAGTAGGTGCATTGGGTCATCCTGCTTTAAAGAGCTGCTAACCCTGAAAGAATTTCATTAGTCTGGAGAGTTTGAGTGTTACATGATGGTCTAAAAGCTGTTTCAGATTCAAATATACTGAATATTGGCATGAAATATCGGCTACCTCTGACTTTAGTCTAAAAATATCGGTACCGGCCTTCAACAACCCATATCGTTCGAACCCTAATACTCACACACATGCATGAAAACACACAGACACATAAAAGCACACACACACACACACGTTCGAGACCCTTGCTAACCTCCGTGTGTGACCACCCTCAGGTACGGTCTGATGACCTGCATGTCGATCCTTTGCTCCTGGTCACCGATGATCACCGTTCTCCACAGACGACCAGACGAATCTCTCTCCTCCTCGCTTTCCCCAGGAAGACGCTTAGCTGTGGCCACAGGGGTGTCATCTGGAGAACAAAGTAACACCACAACAGTTTTTTAACCATTTCCCCCCCCTTGCCTTAACATATTTCTGAATGAATGTTGACAATTAGCTGAATAATTTTCACACAACAAATTTTCACACTATATTTTTCTCATATTCAGAAAAAAAGCTTTACGTCATCACCATGTCACCGTCAATGTGCCATGAGACTGTTCAACGTTTCTCATGTTTACAAAATTATTACTGGTGATTAGACGTGCAACAAGATTGTTCAAATATGATTTTATTGATATATATATTTTTTGTCATTTTTGATTTATTTGACAGGTGACAGCAGTGAGTGACAGGAAAGTGAAAGGGGGATGACATAGGAAAAAGGTCTAAGGCAGGACTTGATCTCAGGATATAAGTATGACATATTCCTAAAAGGAATTACAAATTGTTGCTCAAAAATATTCAGCGCCTCCCAAATACTGAACATCTAAATGTTTACTCAGATTTCCAGCATCATTTGACTCCTGACTGACCTTCCCACTCCAGCTCGTTGCCGTTGGTGATGAACTCCAGCGAGTCGGTCTCGTCGGGCGTCTCGATGTCGTCCACGTTGATGTCCAGGTCGTCGGGCGTTTCCAGGAAGTCGTCGGACAGCACCGAGCCCTCGCTCTGGTCCAGGGACAGGTTCATCTCCGGGGCGATCAGGGTGCGCCGCTTATGCTGCGCCATGGACTCTCCCACGTTCAGAGTGGTGGGGGGATCTGGGAGGAGGTTAGATGTACCTCACTTGAAATGAAAACTACATGCTTCATAAGTAGTAATTACCCAGAGGAAAGCAATATCCTATAAGATCTCCTCATCCTCTCATTTACTTCTCTTAGACATAGCCGAGTTTCATTTAAAATCAATGTGAGATTTTGATCATTTTCACATACTTATGAGATTCTGCTCCTGTCTCACTCTGGTACATCATGCTTCTCACTTTGCTCTTTGCTATTTTGTTTCTCACATGTCTCAATATGCACTCATTCTCTTCTAAGTCTCTAATGGGACAGTAAGGAGAAACATCTCAGAGGTCTATCAGCAATCTACAAATGAGATATCATGTTTTTCTTCTTTGTTTTTGGCTCTTCTTACAATGAATGCAGATGTATATTCTCATGTTTATCTCTTTATTGCTCCTAAGGGGGGATTTAGGAGAAATAATTCTGATATCATTGATCATAAATTAATACAATATTGAGATATTTCTCCAGAGACAAAGAAAAGGTGATGTTAAGCAACAGATCTTTCTATCTATTGTGTTTTAACAGCTTTACTTACTAGTTCTGTTGTCAGTGAGGCTACATGAAGACTCAACGTCTCCATCCTCTGGTAAAGGCCTGGAGAGAGACACATTTATATAAAAGTATAAACACAATAGTAATGTAAATAGGAAGTCACTACACAGTATACACGCACAAGATATGGAATGTCATTACGTGAAAATTATATGAATTATAGTTTCTCTTTGGCATTTAGTTAGAGTTAATGACTGTTTTGCTCTCTTTATAATTGCCGGTTATAAGCATTAACATTCAATATAAATAACTGCGATTAAATAAACTTTAAACTGAAAACTATGCATCGTCTTTCTCAACGTTTTCTTTCCCAGTCTCTTGTTTTGCAGAGGCTCTTTTGTGATTTAACTACAGTGTGGCACTGGAGACAATAGATGTCGCTGGAGAAAGCAACACCAGTAATTACCAACTCCCCTCTGACATTATAATAAGGCAGCTGAACCCTCGGTGCTATGCGACAAGAGGGCTAGGTTACGGTAGATAGCAGTCACACACAAACACACACACACACACACACACACACACACACACACACACACAGACTCAGTTACACCCACAGAGAGAGAAAGACACAGACACTAACAGACACAGACACACATACAAACACTGACATGCATGCATACACAATAACGCCAACACACCCAATAACACCACATGTCTGGGCCAGTTGATTGGGCTATTGGGATAATTGCTGTAATTATGCTGCCAGTAGCCTTGTAGAGGTAAGTAGAAGGCAGAAGGGAGAGATATAGAGGAGTATATTAAGCAGTGGTGAAGAGAAAAACAATGTGCAGCATAAAACCAAACTTGAAGGAGCCATGGTTATACTTTCTCCAGCTGTATTCATCATTATATATAGAGAAACAGTCATAAGAAACCCTGATTATCACTGAACAAGACAGTTGTCGAGATTACTGTGTAATGAAAGTGAAAGTTTGAATTTGACAAATGAAAAATATAGTTTTTGTCTTTTTTCTCTGCTGAATCCTATTACTTTTGCTCCTGTAATGACCTATTTTCACCACAGGGATCAATAAAGTTTAATTTTATTGTTATTTGCTTGGGGTATTTTTTGACTTCATTAAGTAGAGGGAGAAGGTTGAGAGAGATGGCATGCACCAGATTTGAACCCAGGACATTGCAGTTACATGAACCGTTGTACTGTATATGAATAGCAGGATGACTAACAGCAGACATCAAATATGGGACAGCTAAGCATGCAGTACCATGTGACATGTTGTGGATATACTTCACTGGACGTCCTGAAATAATTCAGCTCCATGTGCTCATTCTCATCCCTATTTAAATACATTTCCTCTGCTATATGACTTACTTTTCCCAATATAGGAGAGTTCATGGTTCACTATTTTTCCATCTCTTTTCCTCCGCCCTAGCTGCCTGCTGTTTTGTCCAATGACATGATGCAACCTCATGATGTAATACATAATGCTATAAATAAGAAAAGAACACACCTGCTGCCTTTTGATTTCACCATTCAAGACACGTGACTGACTACTAGCCATCATTGTCCAGTCTATTTGACAAAACACACACACACACACACACACACCTGGGGAAGTCCTCATCCTGCCACTCGTCTTTAACCTCCATGCTGTCCATGCGTAGAGTGGCTTCTGCTGTACCCATCCTCTGCAGGGAGGACGGGCCTCAGCTCACTGTGGATGACAAACACACAAACAACATCATCCCTCTGATACAGGAGGAAACCATCCCCCTAAACACTGAAAACACATACTTTCATCTGTCTTTATAGGTCAAGTAAAGTCAGACTTATCTATATAGTGCTTTTAACAAAACAGTTTCTTCATTAAGTTCTTTGCTGAGGTGCATTGCAAATAAATGCAAATGCACAAAGAAGTGGCACAAAGAAGTTCTTTATTGTCATATGCCCTATAAGTTTCCCTGAACAATGAAATTCTTTGTTTGCTGTCCTCTCTGATGCCAAAAAACTAAAGAAAGAAAGAGAATAAAATATTATACATGTGCACTGGTATAACTAGCATGAATATATCACTGAAATAAATAAAATATATATATATGACTATAAATACTAAAATGTAGTGCTAAAAACATATACAATGAGTGCCTAACAATAGATAATTGAATAGCAGCAGTCAATAGAAAAATATATAGCAGCAGACACTCCTGGTCTTTATATTGATGATAGTCTGTTCAATAAAGTTTCAACTACTATCCTTTTCTGGCACATTTCATGGATGGCAAATGTGAGATCCTAAGGTTGGTGTAGAATAGACAAAAAAGTCCTTGTAAAGCCCAGTGTGATTTTCCCTTGGCCAATACTGAACAATGATGTCACAGTAAAAAAAAAAAAGTTGGGAAAACTAAGTTTCAGTGGCTTTACCTTCCCCTACTTCCCTGAGGAAGGAGACAAAAATAAGCCACCACGTTGCTCATGCAGCCCCTCGGGGCGGCACAAACAAAACTTCTGCACAGCCACAGCACATATAATCATCTGAACTTCCATACGTTATGTAACCAAATAATGAATCAGAAATGACAGACTAGTCCATTCAATACTGCGTGTCCTCGCCGTGTGACGTAAAGCGTTGTGTTATACGTCGTGCCTCGTGTTTGGGCTGTGGGCCGTCATACGAGCAGCGGTCACGCAGAGAGACTGAACATCATGTGCGAGTCTTGTGTCAGAAATAGGTTTTGTTGGACGAGTTTCCTCCCCACATCACATCACATCACTGCCCAGGCCAGAGGTCACGCAGCAGACATTTCCACAGTCCATTTGTCCACTGGCATGGCACTGATGCACTATAGCGCAGACACATTAGAGCCCCTATGGAAAAAATCGGCAAATGGAGACTAAAATGCCTCTGTCCTTAGGCTACATGCTGCTGGTACTGCTGGGCTGTGATTAGATTTTAAACGAAGGTGGATAGTGGCAAAGTGTTTACAATAATATGATCCTATGAGATGGTTCCAATGTTTGATGTGGACTCGATGAGGAAAAAGATGAAGTGTCACTATGATGAATAAAGAATGATCCCTCTACCTAAATTGATGGTATTTCATGCAAATTTCAACTTGAGATTCCTTCCTTGGTTCACACACTCACAGATAAATTTGATAAAAACACATTTTCTCTGCTAAATGTGGAGTAAGAGAGTGATGTGAGTCCCTTGTGATGTTATAAAAATGCTGTAATACAGACCGATAAATGTCTGTATCAAAAGAGGCGCTGTCTTCATACTAATGACCTTGGGATTATAATGTCCCATCTGACATGTTGGTACAAAGGTTTTTCATTTAGTAAAGCGTAACTACACAAACAGGTCTGTACTTGTGGCTGAAATTAGATTCTGGAGAAAAACTCCCCCATTAGTTTTACTGTGGGGCATTTTTAAAACTCTAACATGAATAAAACTCCTTTGAATGTAGGTGGTATGTTACAATTCCAAGCTCACAAATTTGTAAACTTCATGACTGCTCTAATCCTGTGACTGGCTGAGAATAAACTGGAAATATTCACACAGAAACGGCAGATTAGTGCGTGTGGCTTGTTGTCTGTGCAGATGTCTCCTGCCAAGGCTCCAGCTGCTCATACAGTGAATTGCCGATTGACGGACAGAAAGCAGCGTTACAGCGGCACGTGTTTGCTTGGGATTTGCGTCCAGATGGTGGAACAGCCCGCCTTTCCCACCGACTATCTTGCATGCTATTCACCATATCCTGCTGACCAAACACAGCACCTCATATTCTGTCCCAGAGGTGGAAAGTAACTACCTACAAATACTCTAATTACTGTGCTTGAGTAGATTATTAGAGTGACACTCCTCTTCTGAGTATTTTAAAAAGTCTGTACTCTTTACTTCTACTTGAATAAACTGAGTATTTACCCCTGCTTTTTCTTGGGTAAGTTTTATCTTTAGACCTAAAATCTAATATATCTAATAAGATATAGTAACCTGCTGTATATAGTAAGAGTTTTCATCTTAACTTCCCACAACTGATACTATAGTTTTGTTGTTATGAGCCAAAAAGGAACCCAAAACTATCAATAACCCATCAAATTATTTTCAAGTATAATTCCGTAATAGGTAATCCTACTCTTCCTCTGACATAATTAAAATCCAAGTGAAGTAGCAGTAGTTCTGCTTGAGTAAAACAGCACAGTATTCCCTCCTCCTCTGCTCTGTGAAATCATTTACATGCCTCACAGCTATGGAGAATTCTATTTAAGCATTAATAGAGCCATCAGTGATAAGAGGCAGCAGAGATAGCATGACATTAGGCTACATAGAAAGAGTTCAGCCTTCCTCATCGGCAGTCTAACTCGTCTAATAGGCAAGGAGACGGTAGTGATGAGAAAGAGGAGAGGAGCTTTCATATCAGGACAGCCATCCTTCCCTTATCTGACGGATGGAGACTGACATTGTCTCAGTAATTTGAACCACATTAGCAGAATGAAGCGAAGCATTAAATGTCATCTCGTCCATTGAGAATGTTCTCTCGGTGCGTCGCCCATGCAGCCTGCCCCCGGAGAAAATCACATTATCCTCTCCCAAAAAAAAAACTAGAAACCGTGGCTCAGGTGAGGTCAGGATACTCACATAGAACAGGAGTCTTCTCCTTCGCCGTTTTGGAAAAGATTCCCTGTTTGGCTTTTATGTTGTTCTTCTTTCTTTTTTATCTCCTTCCTCCTTTCCTTAGAGGCGTCTGAGGAGAGAGCGGGTCATCTTTGTTTACGTCTGCAGGTGGGACAGGCGCGTGCTGCAGGACTTAGGCAGCTGATGCTGATGCTGGTGCTGATGCTGCTGCTGATGGAGAGAGCGGATGGGAGAGCCTGGGTCGTCACACAACACACACCATCCGCCAACCGCTCTCACCAGCAAGTTCCCCCGCTATCAGTTAGATCCCATGCTGTTTTTGGACAAAAGATAATCCTCGCCCCGCGCTTTTAGCTCGTCTGATGATGATGATGATCACTCTTTTTCCTCCCCCCCCCCCTGCTTGGGTCTTGTCTGTGTCGACCCCCTCCCCTCCTCCCCTCTCCCCAGGCTCTAATCCTGCTGTGATGATGTCATCCTTAGGGGAGCCGTGTTATTATGTAATCACACCTGCCTACCTTCTCCTTGGATCTGCTGGGTGTTGGGACACGGTGTGGGGAAATCGCATGGGACGCCCTGAGTCCGGATCGGCTGTTTTCTCTTCCCTTCTTCTTTTGCGCTTTCAGTCCATTTCGCGTCCGAGATTTAACATGTGTTTATCCCCCCTGCAAGCTGTTAAAGATGGACGTTTCTACTTCACCACTGTTCCCTGGCAACAGCATCTCTCTCTCTCTCTCTCCCCCTCACTCTCTCTCTCTCTCTCTCTCACTCACTTTTTCTCACCATCTCTTTTAAGCGCTCTCACTCTGGATAAAACCCCTCCTCCACACAAATTCCCCTCCTTTCTCCTGTTTTCTGCCTGTGATGCTCGCAACCCACGATCCCCTTCCCCCCCTCCACTCTCTCTCTCTCTCTCTCTCTCTCTCTCGCTCTCTCTCTCTCCACAGCTGCACTAAGCTCTGGGCTATGTCAGTAAACACAGAGTGGCATCTCTCTGGCTCTGCGTTCGCCCAGTGGAGCTGCCATAGTTCTCCATTCTTCTTCCTCCTATTGGCTGCTGCAGTGCATTTTGGGGTGTGTTTACAACGTTCTATTAATAACGCTACTTTGCTCAGAAATACCTCAGTATATGCCCAGACTTGTGGTGAAAGCATTTATTTTTTTTCTGCAGATCTTGAACTCTGCTCCCACTGGCGGTTATTTCAGGATGAACGCTGAATATGGAGTAGATACCTTTAGGTGCTTGAAAACAGCTTGAAAAGTAATTGTGTTCAAAATAATAATTGTCCAATATACATGTCCAAATGTTGTCTAGAGTTGTTTATTAAAGAGCTTATTCCCAAGAAAAAACATGTACAGCTTGATAAGTGCACTGTCTGCTTTGTTGTGGCTTATCAGGTTTGTTATGTGACCTCGGCTTTCTTAAGTGCTTTGAGTTTTTTTCAACAGTCAGTCACGTGGAATGACCCTTTAATGTATCCTGTAGCTTTTTGCTGAGGAAACACAATAACCTTATGTTTCAGCCCCAGTCACATATTTGTTTCATACTAAACAGTACCACAGAGTACTATTCAGTTCTATGCATGTTTATGTGTAATTGGGTCACTCTGCAATATTTATTTTTTGCATGTTCTCTTGCCTCCCACTAGATGGGGCCAGAGAGCTCATTATGAGACAAGCTGTTCGGCTGGGGGGGTGGGGGGGTGGGGGGTGTTTGGATTAACCTTTAGTTCACCCCATTTACAGTAAAGCCTGTATTACATGTCATTTGTGACAATCCACCATGCAGTGTTTCCACTGTGTCATGAGTGAAGGGTTTAGGGTGAGTGAAGGGTGTCATACATTACAAATTCAGTTTACAGTAAGAGTATAGGATAGTTCTCAATGATTAGAATCAATTAGCAGAAACCACTTCATTTTTCTAAGAAATAAAGAGAGATTGATTCGCTGCAAGGATTGCTGCTTCAACACTGCATCACCTTTTACGGATACAATACATACGGCTTGGATTAACCTCAAATATAACCTGTGCTAAATCACTTTTGTAGCACAGTACCATGTACTCTGCTGTGCCTCCAGAAAGTATGGCAAGTAACCATAACCTATTATATTGGAGATCTTTAAGTAGGGGAAAGTGGCAGTGTTTGAACTGTTCAGTGGATAGATTTGAAAGGTTTTATTATACAGTGGCATCAGTGGCGGACTCAGGCTGTTTGAAGGGCAGGGGCGAAAAAATAAAAAGGGCACCTACTGCACGACATGGGGCCCCACCAGCGTGCAAAAAGCTATGATGCATCATGTATGATGAAATCAAGTAATCCTTGATTAAGATTAACATTATGTTATTAGGCGATCCAGATTAAAATTATAACCACACCTCTATGATAAAAACACACAGGGAACTATAAACCATTAAAATGTTTATTTCACAAACACCTCCGAAGTAAAACACAGTAACTACATCTTAGAAGGTTATTTTACAACTTGAATATAGTCTATTATCATGCCACAGAAAAGCATTAAGCAATAGCCCACTGAGATTATAGGCTATGCCACAAGGTCACTATAAAGTCACCGCTGAGTAGGCTATCACAAACACACTGTAAGTGCCAAAAATAATATAGTGATTTTTCGTTAGGGATGCAAAATGAAACGGTGAATAAAAAGAATATATGAAAATTGCACTCACATAGGCTATAGTCTATCACCACTAACCATTATCACCTTCAAAATAACAAAAAAGCTATCAACTCCATAATCCCAAAATGTAAACAGTTAGACTTAGTTAGACAGTTATACTGTAGTTTAGGGGCTTTATTTGCTTTGTTTGTAACAGGTTAGGGAAGGATTTTTACACTTCTGCTTGATTTCCAAATTGAGTCCACAGTTTAGCATAGAATCAGCTAAGCAAGGTACCTGTTTAGTTAGCTAGCTCCTTAGGCATCTAGGCTAAAAAATGTGATACAGCTATTTATAAAAGCACTTGCAGTGTACATACATTAGTATTTAGTGATGCATCATTGGTAAAACTCAATCTTTACAACTTCAAAGAAAGCTTGCTGTATTACCTACCTCACACACTGTAGTAGGATGTCAGGGTTACAGCCCAGACTGTATAGAGAGCCTAAGTCCCTCCCCTTCCGCTGTCCCCCATGGGACCTTATTTCGGAAAAAATATGTACGGTAGTCAACGGCGAGAGACAAATAATTGTTTGATCCCGTTTGAATTGTGCCATGACTTACACATATGATGTTTTGTCAATTTAAAAGATAATTTTGCAAGTCAAGAAAGTCGCAGTTTGTTGTAAAACAGTACAGTAACGTTTAGTTTTGTGTGAAACCGCTCAGTGAACTACATCTCTCGTCTCGCACAAGATACGTCACCAACACCAACATGGAACGAAACATAGGAAACACACAGGCATCGCGTTAACGTTAGCCCCCACTGTACTAAAACTATCCTAAACCAGTTTAAATCCATTCTTACTGTCTACCTTCCAGGTTGTGTATAATACTCCTGCTATCTGAGAGGGACTTAGCTTCAGCGGCTCTGGGTAGCTTGTGGAGAGAGGAAGTTACGTCACTTGCGCGACTTTTGGGTGTGTAGTCTTTCTAATTACGTATTTTTACAGTCTTATAATTCAACAGTTTTACCACAAACTGCGACTTTCTTGACTTGCAAAATTATCATTTAAATTGACAAAACATCATATGTGTAATTCATGGCACAATTCAAACGGGATCAAACAAATATTTGTCTCTCGCCGTTGACTACCGTACATATTTTTTCCGAAATAAGGTCCCATGGTGGTCCACCGGAAGGGGAGGGACTTAGGCTCTCTATTAAGCCCCCTCTGACATCTGAACATTCTAGAGGGGGTGTGGCTAAAACTGAAAAATTAAATGGATGGAATAGATGTAAGTTTTTAACAATGGGAATGAGTATTTTAAACTTTATTGTGTCACCGTTGGCAACAATTTACTTTGTCTTTTACTATCAAATACAGTTAACCTAACATAATCTAACCTAACCTAAAGGGTACATTGAAAAATAAAAAACAGGGACAGTGCAGAAGAGATTACATCAAAATGCTAGCTAGATATTAGCCTGACTTATCGGCCCCTTGCAAAAACGCAGAAAAGATTTGTTAGCGGCCATACAATGTGTTTTGAATGTAAGCAGGGTTTGAGAGGTAAATTCAAAATCTTATCAAAATATTTGGCGGCACCCCTAGACTGTCGTCACGGCACCCACTTTGGGAAAGCCTGCCCTAGAGAGGGCACGTTGTAGGGGAGACTGTAGGGCACTGCATCTCATTTTCTTCACTGGGATTTTTTTCTCTCCATTGCAAGGGCACTTCATCGTGTTTTCTCACTTGGAAGGGCATCTAAGAGGGCACTTCATGAGTTTTTCATCAGAAAGGCACCTGTAGGGAACCTCAAGTTTATCCCATTGTTGGGGCACCTATATGGCACCACATCACATTTTCTCCACTGGAGGGGCATCCATTAGGAAACTTCCCCACATTCTCACGCATGTAGGGACACCCTTTACAGCACTGCATCACATTTTATCCACTGGAGGGGCACTTTTTGGGACACTGTCATGTAGGGGCGGCATAGAGGGCACTTCATAACGGCACCCTTTTCCATTGGAAGGGCACCCATAGGGAACATCAAGTTTAGACCATTGTAAAGGCACCTTATAGGGCACTGCATCACGTATTCTCCACTAGAAGGGCACTCATTAAGACACGTTATCGAATTTTCTTGCTCTAGAGGGCACATCATCATAATTTATTGCATGAAGGGGCACCCTAGAGGGAACTCAATCATTTTTTTCCCATGTGAAGGGCAGCCAATAGGGCCCTTCCTCTCGTTTTCGCCACTCTAGAGGGCACTTTAGCGACGCTTTTTCAACCATGGGGGCACCAGGGGGGACGGTCGCCCAAATCAAAAGAAACACTAGGTATACAGGCACATATTGCATATTCTTCTTAAGGATATGTGTAGAATTAATTTCTAAAATATTATATACCAATTTGGGGAGAAAAAACTATTACCTGCAATTCAACATTTAACATATCGTATAGTAGATCTGGTGTGTAAAAGTGTTATCATTTTGTCATTTAAGGACTTGAATCCTTAAAAAAAATGGGACAATTTGTTTTCATTTTGTGCTATCAATCATTTTATTAAAGCTCCAATATGTAACTTTTCGCCTTGAGTCAGGAAGTGTATTGTTAGTCCCGCCCTCCTCTCCCGCAGTTGGTCAAGATTCCGCCCCAACACTTGTCACTCATCTTGCTGAGCTGTCTGCTCCTACTAGGAGCAGCGGCCAAATCTCTAGAGCTGTTGGCATAACAAGGCATAGAAAACTCCTGATGAGACACTTCAAATCAGTTTCTCTGACCAAAAGAGAGCAGCTCTTTCAGCTTTTATCAGTTTGCAATGAGTTAATATATGTACAGGGAGAAGAATACATGAAACCTCTTTTGTCCAATCCAGTTCAGACCTTAGGGACAGAGAGCAAAAACAATCCCTGTGGTTGCAGATGTAGAATTCATTGTGGTTTACGGCACTTGAGAAAATAATACAAATCTACAAATCATGTCTGTTTTTTATAGAGCAGTGTTTACTTAATCAAAGTAACTAAAATATCTGCTATTATGAAGATTTAACTTTATGTATGAATCGTCACACTTAGCTTTGCTTAACACCTTTAGCTGTGAATTTTCACACAACTTCTATAATTCTCTTCTCATATTCATATTCTATTAAATACCTATCGCTAAATCTTTTTTTTAAGCGACAACACACACATTTTCTAATTGAGCACATTGTTGTATAAGCAGTGCTTCCATGTATGGATATAAAATGCTATAAGCTAAGTTTGCTAGTACAGATTCTGTATAGTAGGCCTACCTCAGTACATTTGTGGCAATGAGCACGCAGCAAGGTGTAAAGATTCATAGCTTAAGTTAAATTTTCAAAATAATACAACTTGTACTGCCTTTATTAATTACATACTGCTCAATTAAGAACAAAAAATGTGCTTCTCAACCACGAGGAACCATGAAGTTTGATAGTACATAAGTATAGAGGGGTGCAGTGTTTCTCCCCTGACTGTGTGACCTGGGTTGGGTGACGACAGCACTGAGGTAAGGCTGGCGAGGGGCATGGAAGTGACACTGGGCTTAGCTTGGCTAATTTAAGAAGTAAGCCATGACAGGCTGTGATCTACAGTGATTTTATAAGAGCCAAATCGCATTTTAAGCATGGTGTGATGTCAGGTATAGCCTCTCTAAAATCACTGTAAGTAGGGAATTGGGTGGCTTATTCTTTTATAAAACACACCAATGTATTAAAAAAGACAGAAATGTTAAAATATTTTGAATAATAATAATACTAACTATTGTTCCTCAGCCAAGTAATATATCTCTTTAATAGCAGCCAAATTAGGTGACACATTAGCCTAATTACAGGGATGAGCGGTGAGTCTTGGTCATCGCATTAATATTTAAATAAACTGTCATGCAGTTACAGGTGTATGTGTATTTTTTACAATGGCTTGTATGGTGTGACAGCAAATCAAATCTAAGGGCTGGAACTATCCATTTTACAATACCCCCAAGCCAAGTCAGGCACTTGGGCTTCAATCCACAGAGAAGGTGTATAATTTAAACAGATTCAGTGTAATTAGATGATCTTGAGTCCTTCAAGCTTATCGTCCAGATCCATATTAGTTCTCTGGTAGGTCGAGAGGTCTTCTGAGGTTGAGGAAGTGGCAAATCAAGAGCAGCCTGACAACACTGAGACTTGGACGGAGACAAAGGGGAGTACAGCATTAGAAGTGGACAGTTGATCAGAGACGTTAAAAGTATCTTACAGCGTCTTAAGTTCCCTTAAATCACCGGTCCATTAGCTACAGAGGTCCTGTCAGATCATGTTACGGGTAAAAGGAAAAAGGTATATTCTACACACTGCCAAAAAACAAAATGGCTGGGACAAAAAATCTAGTAAAAAATAATCACATTTATTACAAAAAATACATGGTGAGAAACTTAAAGGTGGAAGTGAAAAAAAGAAGACCAGAGAGCAGACATGTGTGGAATATACCTTGTTCCTTTTACCTCAGTTGAAGCTTTATTCCATGCACCTGCACTAATACTGGATCATCACAGCACAACCAGCATCCCTCTCATTTTTTAAGATCATGTCACGGAAAATATCTCTCAGCCAGTATGAGAAACCTTGTGTCCATGTGTACATGTGTGCTTTTTGCATGTTTTGTGACTGTTTTCATAGACATTATCATATGTCATAACATTCCAAAATGCTCAGTCTAGCCCAATATACAGTGCAAGAATAAAATGCAGTTTGGTAAATTTGGTCCCATACTATGAGTGAAATTATTGTATGAGCGTGGATATTTTATGAGTGGTCTCAATAACGATCAGACCCCTAAGTGTCATGCCCTATCCATTGAGCTACACCTGACTATCATATGTTGTTCAATGAATATTATGCTAGCAGTTAACCACAATATGCACTTGAAATACATTTGATTACATCACCTACATAATATCAGCATTATATCAGCAATTTAAACTTAAACGTGGATATACTGCTCTGAATTGGATTAATACTTAGAATACTTAAAATTCAAAACATGAGACATGAGACATATGAAAATGGATGAACGAATAGGATGAAGATCCCGGACCAAATGTCATATTTGCATGTTAATACCCCTTCTTATATCTGTGATGTGCTCTCTCTTGTATTTGTCTGTTTTCTCTCCTTTGTTTCTCTGTTAAGCACTTTGTGGTAAACTTGTTTTGCTGAAAATGCTTTATAAAGAAATTTTACTTACCATGAAATAGTGCAGATAGGTCATGTAAGTCTTCAGTCTCTGTCATTCTAACACCCATCCTTCACCTTTGAGTAATAGAGTTTATAGGGTTGGGACTTAAAGGTGAAGGTTTATAAGGTTCCACAACCCTATCCACCCTTAAAACTTAAAACTATGCAGGTTGGGGTTCTGGTCAGAGACAGGGAGATCTGCTGTCACTATTGCAGCCTAGTTAGGGCTTGACTGACCAGTGGCCCTATAAGGATCAATGGGCACAGTGTGGCACTAGCACTAGCTGCCAGGTGTTAGTGGTTCAGTTCCTACTTGGGCCATCCATTCTGAAAAAAGGTATGCACTAATTATTTGTGTGTGTGTGTGTGTGTGTGTGTGTGTGTGTGTGTGTGTGTGTGTGTGTGTGTGTGTGTGTGTCACATCTAAGCATGACTTCCAGAACCCAGAAATATTGATATTTGAAGTACTTACTTAGTACTTAATACTTACTACACACTTTCTTATACATATTCCATGCAGTCTTGGAACCTTACTTGTAACCTTGAACCCTACACTGAGTCTAGTAACTAGTATTAGCAACTACTGGTATGTGTTTAAATTTACAGGCTATTACTACCTTACAATTTGTTCTCTCCTGTTTTTATCTGTATTTATGACCTTTTAACCCTAGATGTAGTCTAGTAGCTAGTGTTGAGTGGTCAGTGGGCTGGACAGTCAGTGACCTACATCTGTCCTGCTGGACCTTGTGTCAAGGTGAAGGCTCCTCCATTGTCAGTAGACTGCCAATTATGAGCTAAGCTCTTGAGCGGTTTTACTCCAGACACAACTCATTGATACTCATTGATATCTAATCTTCTAGACAGAGAATAGCCATGGTTTCAATTTGGAAAGTTACTACAGCAGGCAGCTCTTATTAATATATCCATATTTCTGTTGCTTTAATCGTGTTCTGTTGCTTCCATTAAGGTTGGATTTTAACATTACCAAAGTAGTTGGGTTCCTTTCCAGTGGCCTTCTGCTCCCCTAACCCCCCTTCCTGTAGGACTAAATCACATCTATTTGAACTGAGCTATGGCCTTCTTCATGACGCAAATGTTGGGCGATAAGTTGAAGAATATGACCGGTGGAGGCGGTGAAGACGACGGGAAGGCCGCAGCAGATGGAAAGGAAACACCGGAGTCCAAAGGCATGTCCAGGGAGGAGTTTGAGGAGTACCAGAGGCAGATGGTGGAGGAGAAGTGAGTAAGCAGAGACATGCTCATATTACATCCACATAGCAAGACTGAAGACTGATTACACTCCTAACAAAGACTAAATATGTGCTTAGTGTGAATGGCAAAATCAGTGTGTGCTTAGTGTAAATGGCATATACTAGACACCTATGTTCTAAAACACTGTATGAAATACCAAAATATTTTAGTGCATGTTACAGGAAGTAATTTACATTGTACCATTTTAAAATGGCAGATAGATAACATGATAGCATTGTGTAAAGATGTTTTGTAGACGTAAGTGAACAAAATGAGAGAGAGAATGTTCATTGCTGAATGCTTGGACAGAGTGACAAGCTATGAGAAGGTGATATGACCTACATGCAAATGTAGGGGACCTACAACAAATGGGGATTAGGGAGTGTGATTAGCATAACTGAAAGTAGGCTTCCACTTCATGTTTGTCTCTGAAACACGTCTCACACAGCCATAAACCAAGCAAAACCTAGTAGTGAATAAGAATAGAATAACTGCACTATAAAAATGTTAATCCAAACAACTCAAATCATTCAGTTCAGTCCACTATTTTACATTCTTTATATTCTAAAATTTTTTTTGAATTTTGAGTCATGGCAGGCTGAAAATAATGACATGTCATGGCACACTGTACACACCACAGGGAATATTAGTTTTTCTGAAAGTCTAAAGCCTATTGACTTGACTTACAGTATCCAGTGCAACAGTATAACTTTTGGCAGCAAGCTGACACTCCTAACACTGTTTTTTTTTTTTAATAGTGTTTGTCAGGCAGCTGTGCCACACACATACTGTATATATACAGTATATGTATGTATTAGCTAGAACGATAGCCCCCCTAATTGAGACCACGTACATTTGCTCTATTTGCCCAAATTAAATTCTGGTGTCGGGTATGGACACTGGGAAGAAATCTTCTCCGCCCAAGTTGCCTAGTGCAACTTTAAAACAGTTTCCAGTGCTTTAACAATCAAATAAGCGCAAACTTCAAAATCATAACATTGGAACAAGTAAAACAAGATCACTCATTCACAAGAATAGAGGATAGAAAACAATGGATAACCCCTTTATATCAAACCCCTCCAGATGGCTGAAATTGCTGCAGAGGACAATATGATGAGTAGCAGAAAGTTTAGACACTCAGCAAATGTGTCTGATCGTCAATTTAATGTATTTTTCTGTGATTGATAACTTACCTAACATTATCTGATTTTTCCTTATGCACCCATTATGTACAAATACTATTGAACCCGGGTCTGACGTATGCATTTCTGTAATCACATTGATTTATTGATATCAATCTATGTAAAAGCTAGTGTTTCTGTGACTGTCTTTCTGTGCCACTCACACTCTAACCGCTGATACTAACTGACACCATTGATAGCAGCAGTTGATTTCAGTTTCACAAGTGCGTGTGTGTGTGTGTGTGTGTGTGTGTGTGTGTGTGTGTGTGAACGGCAACACTGGACTGAGTTGAAACTTCAAGGGAAGCCAGCATGTCTCCCTGTTGCAGATCACTCTGTCTCCCACACAGTGTTGTTGCATTGTCATCTTCACTATAAAAGCAAGATTACAGGTTTTACCAACTAAGCTTAATCTTTCCACAGTCATGCTCCTCACTGTAAACACCATGGTCACGAACAGATAGTTGAAACCATGTCCCACATCCTAAATGGTTGCCATGTATACAGGGGGCTTTACATATGTAGGCATGACAGAATAGTGGATCTGATATCAAAAGATATCACATCTATTTTCAGGTCTTCTATAATGCTTTATAAGCATTCTACTGTGAAGCCGAGCATGTTCAGTCTGTATAGTGAGCATTCAGAAGTGTTCTCTAATATTACAGCCAACACCCCCGATGTTGTTGTTGTCCATGAAGATCTTAGAGAGGTGTTCATTTTAGAGGTTGGATGTACTTTTGACTACACCATAGAGGAAGCCTTTCTAGCCAAGATGCTGAAATATAAACAGCTGGAGCAGACCATTTCACAGCTACGCTACAAGTGTAAACTTTTAGTTTTCATATTTGGCAGCCTGGGTCATATGCACAAGCTAGTTGTGAGGGGCCTTCAGATGGCTGGTCTCCCTAAGAGAAGGGCCAAGCAGTTAGCGAGGTATTGTTCAGTATCTGCTATCATTGGTAGCCGCTCAATATGGAGGAGGCGCTGCTTTTTATAACCATGAAGTGGATACTGTCTGTTATCCTTCGACCTGCCACTGTTTTCATCCTGTGTGTATGCAACAATGTGGTTGCCAATTAGGCACTTATGTAACTGACTGACTCAATATCTGACTGCATTAATAGTGTTTATGTCCTTTGTATGCTTGTATTTATGTGGACATAAATAAATATTTTATCTGTGTGTGTGTGAAAGTGTGTTGAGCCATAGGAGCTTTCCTGCTTGTGTGGCTGCGTGTGACGTGTGTGTGGTGTGTGTGACATCAGCGGAAGGAAGCATGGCTTAGAAGGTATTCAGGTGGGGGTTTATTTTCCCCGGGGCTCAAATTAGCCCGAGAAGGAGATTAGGCGCTGTGTATAATAACTCTGTTTCAGGAAGCCACTGTTAAACACGTCTCTTATAGCCAGCACGCTTTAAAAGAATAATTATTTAATCACCTTATAATCTCAAGTAACTCTGATGCGTTGGGTATTTTCATTTAAGTAAATAATCAAATTTGAGTTAAGATCTCACTGTCCATGTGGAAGTGTGCTAGGTCAACATTTTTATCTTGTTCAGTGAATGAATGAAACCCTGAAAACACAACTACAGTATCTCAGTCAAATAAAATCTATAGCTACAATTAAAAGATGAATAACTGAGGAGGTACTAATTATTTCTAGTTGATCTGATACATTAATGTGGTTTCAGTGAACACAAAACAACATAAAACAGCCATAATTATTAATATTAACATTTTCAGAGTCTAATTAGATAATTTTAAGTTAGATGATTTTTGTTGTGAGTTTTCAATCAACTGAATGGTCAGTAAGCTTCAGGAATCTAAATCTAACATTCAAGGGAACTTTTACTGACTGATATGATATTCTTGACATACAGCAGCATGTACAGTATGTACAGTAGTAGTAGTACAGTAAGTCAAGTGTAAAGTATGGTGGAAAATATGCAAATGTGTGTCAAGTCAATAAGCATCTGTACACATAAATATTCATTAAACTTGCTTTGTGATTCGAGGAGGTGAGTAGACTGTTGAAATAGCAGTGCAAAATCATTGTAGAAAAAGTATTTCTTGACATTTAATTTGAAGTTGATTCAAGTTATATTCTTAGTTGTTGCACCAATTGTTTTCAAATCTAGCAAGATTTCATCAGGTTGTTGTTTTATATACTGGACTAGAAAATTAAGTATTAAAGTAATCAGAACCAGTTAAGTCACTTCATACCATCTAAAGTGGTTACAAAATACTCTGTGACTTGTATTTTATCCATACGTTTTGAGTTGTTCTCAACTAATGAAGCAGCTGTGTTAAAACTAGGGATTGCACATTAAAACAAATAAATTAGTTGACTGAAATACTTAAGATAAGAACAAGAATTTCTCTATCTACATAAGAGACAGTATCTAGGTCTGCAGCTGAGTCACAGTTCTAGTAAATCAGCACACAGTGCAGACAGTGCTAAAATGGATTGGACTACTTAGTTTTAGATGCATTTCAGAGGCTTTACCTTCTGTTGAACTGCCATATCAGTGATGCCAGTGGAGGGAATGAATACTGGCACTGGTTTGTGGCTGTGCTGCACTGCTGTGCTGCACTGCAGTGGGGGAAATAAGGAGTGTTGCCCTGGCCAAGACATCAAGTAACCAAGGCTGTGGGCCAAGCTGTAGCTAATCTTATTAAAAGGGGGTCAGACAGAGCCTGAACAGACCACCCTTAAATAGACATGGGTCAGCTCAGTGCCAATATGGAGATTCCCCTATAGTATTGAGTATTGGTGGTGGCAGTTACTTTACAGATAGAGGAGTAGGATTATGATATGAATGATGCTAGTTCGACTCACAAAACCGGATGGGTAAATGGGAATGAAGTGAAAAAGTGCAGCTGCTTAGTGGCCAACAGTACAGATCTATGGTAATAATGGGCAACGAAGGTGTGTGTGTGTGTGTGTGTGTGTGTGTGTGTGTGTTCCTGTACTTCTATCTTTGTGAGAACCAGTTTGAGTTTAATACCTTCAGAGTGAGGATATTTTTGCTTAGTGAGGTTGTTTTGGCCAGTCCTCACTTCTTCAAGGGGCTATTTTAGGGCTTGGTTTTAGGGTTAGGGTTAGAATTAGGAATAGGTTAAAATTAGGGCAAGGGTTTAGGTATGTGGTGAGGGTTAAGGGTTAGGGTTAGGGTTAGGTTTAGGGTGTGTGTGTGTGTGTGTGTGTGTGTGTGTGTGTGTGTGTGAATGTGTGTAACTGTCTTTGCCCCTGCATTAACTCCCCAAGCTTGTATGGTAAATAAGAATATGTAATTTAATCTACTTGGCCTTAAGGATAAACAAGTGAAAACAAGTGAAACATGCGAGGTGCCTGCATCACCCATGTTACATGTTATATTGTTATTGTTAGTTTTGAATTGTTTGAATTGTTGAATTGTTTGAATTGTTGAAGTTGAAGCCAGTACAATACAATCAGTGAAGGGTAGCAGGTATTACTGAAGTTTAGGCATGAGAGTTGAAATTAGCTAAGAAGTTAAAGCAATTTCAGTAAAACTAGTTAGTTATTTGTACAGTCTGCTTCCATTATTGAGTCTTTTTATGATGTTTGTTACATGATGTTTGTCTCATGATGGATCTTGCATGAGGTCCATCAGCTGGCCTATAAAAGTTACTACCACAGGAATTTCAGACATGTACAGTCCAACAAGGACTTCATAAAAATCCTACCATCACTTAGTAACTTCAGCAGATCTAGAAGGAGTTAGATGTAGATGCTTGCTCTGTTGGCAAGCATAAAAAAGTTGTAGTTTTGTTTGATAACCAATCCTGAAATGTTACAAATCCTATTGGCAGACACTGTTGGGATAATCATGATTTACGAATGAATTAGAATATAGAACTGCTGTATTCCTGCTATATTCCAGCTCATATTCCTTGCATTATCAAATTTTCACTGTAAACGACCAAAAGCCACACGCTTCAGGCAAACATTTGAACTCCATACTCAGATCAGGCTTTAAGTATGAATCCACCTTCAACAGAATTCAAGTTATTCTCAAATTCTTGGACAGATCAATACATAATTACAAGCATGAAAAACTGTATCACAAAAGTAGAGACGAACTAACCATGGCTCTAACCTGGGATGTCATCAAGTAAAAACTTTTTGAATCTCTGGTTTCTATTGTAAAATGGGAGAGACTTGATCATTGCTCACAAATCCAGACTGAGTTGTCCAAGTTGTTAAAATAAGCAATTATCAGACTTGCTTAAACAAATCCAGATAGTCCAGTTCGGCTTGCTGATTAGTTTAACAAGATAATGTTTGATTGAATGGGTAGATATGATCTTATTGACTCAGATCAGCCCTCGTGGTGTGAAATGTTTTCCCTAGCTAACAACATTACTGTAATGTGATAATACTGCTGATGATAAGACACTGGCCTTCCTGGAAAGCTTTACTCAAAGCCACCTGCTATCTTGTCTACCCTTTAACCTCTTAATGCATTGTCCTTCTGTTGGGGTCCAGTTGTTTGGGCTTACTGGGAAGACGCAGAGTGAGCGCAGGTTAAGTAGAGATACGGGGACAAATGCAAACCTGCCACTCCATTCATACAGTAAATGGATACATATTGATACATATTCACCTTTAGTATATCCTATTTCAGTTGCCATATGAGTGATGTTTTGAAATTTCACTTTCTAAAGATTGAATTGATTGTTGGTTGTTACGGACTGTTCAAAAAATACAGAAAATACAAAACAAGACGATATATGGCCTCTGACAGCAAAAAACATCAACTATACAGTTTCTGCTATTCATAGTATTCCCATGATGTCACATGCATTTCCTACCAATATGGCACTTTACAATACACACAGCTCATTGGCTGTGTTTGTCATTTCATTGTAATCACCTGTTAATTTATTACAATCACCTGTTATTTTCCTACCAAGATGGCCATGTGGCGATGTAACAGAATACTATGAATTGACTGTCTTCTGCAGGATTGAACGTGATAAGGAGTTTGCCGTGAAGAAGGCAGAGAGGGCCAATCTGAGGTGTGCGCTGAGGGATAAATACCGACTTCCAGAGGTAAGGAGCCAAGTGAATGTCCAGTCACTTCATGATCCCTAATTTCACCTACAGTGATTTGCTTGTTAAAATGAAGAGACTTGAAGAGATTGAATGATGACTAAAGCTTTTCTGGTGGTCTCAAAGTAAAAACAGCCTCTCCATAGGTCTACAAACAGACCAGCTCTGCATTGGTAATCAGCCTTACTACAGTTGCTAATTAAAGTTGTCTACAACTTTAAGTCCAATTAGGCTGAATGAAGCCAGCACTTAGCAGCCTAGTGTGATGCCGATTTTTCTATCAAAATAATCACAAAATACAGATTAAAGGATTGTGTAATATCATTTAGGTATCTGAATGCTCTTGTTGTGAACTCTTCTCTGTCTCATGAGCATTTAGAATTTACCCATGTCTCACCTAGAGCTGCAAACTGTATCATTTAAGAAATTTTGTTTTTTTATTCACTTGGATAAGAATGACAATGAAATATTAATTGTCTATAATTACATAATATGGATTTTTATACAGCTCATGCTGTGCAGTCCCATTTCTTTCTCCTCAAAATCCTGTTTATTTTCATTGTCTTTAAGTAGATAAGTCTTGAAGGCTGGGTGCATACTCCCCCTGACCTAACCACCTTGACCTAATATTTCAGCATGTTTCAAAGTACAAAACATTTCTAGTCGTAACCCTTTTCAAATCTAACCCTAACCCTATCTAATGTAAATTGCCTTCATCTCCAGTACAGTACAGCCACTTCTTAAAAACTTAGCATTGTTGGATTCTCTAGAAACTGAGGTCTGACCATAATTCTAAATTTAATACAATTCCATTATTTTTTTGTCACAGAGTGCTCAAGACGATGCAACAGTTCAGATGGCTGGAGACGACATTGACCTGCCGGAGGACCTCGCCAAGATGGTGGAGGAAGACGCGGAAGAGGAGGAGACCAACGATTCATTTCTCGGCAAACTTCAGAACATGGATGTGGACACGCTGAAAACCAAAGCCCAGACCACAATGACAGAGGTGAAGCAGGCCGCTGAGGAGAAGTGCACCGTCATGTGAACACGCTCAACTGTCCGACTTTGGCAATTTGACCATATGAACTGAGATCTCAGGCCGTTTGAATTCAGTCTGCTGAAGTGATTATTCATTAACTGCTAATGATTTGAATCCAGCAAGATCTACCTTTCTCCTTATTCAGGTATTACAATTGCCTATGGAGGGCTTCCCTACCTCACAGCTCTTGACAGTTACTTCCCAAAAATCCTTTGCCATTTTTATGTAGGAAATCATTAGCTGCATTTTACAGTAAGAAAACCCTGGTTTGAAAAGTGAATAATTACTTGTGTGAATTTGTATCTGCATCTGTTAAAAATATTAAATAAACTGTCTTTGAATAAGAACTGCTCCTTTTTGCGGTGATTCCCTCAACAGCTTTGTTTTAAAGACAAAAGCTTATCAATTCACTGATCCTCGCTCTGTGGACTGTGACTGGAGATTGAATTAGACATTAAGTGAAGGAAGCATGAACCGCGGGTCAAGCGAGGCCCGGCCGTACAAGGAAGGTCCTAATCTGGGCTGAGTGGAGACAGGGTTAACTCCTTTGAGTATAGTGACAAACCAAAAGATTAAAAGATAAAGTACCTGAATGTTTCAAAGGGTTTTGTCTCTCCTAATGAGGCCAAACGCATGGGATTAAATGATAATCAAACAAATTTAGGAACCTGTCCTGAGCAGGGTCAGCGAGGAAGCGGACCGACTGTGTTCGACTAACCTGGACGACTTTATCAGTTAAAGCCGGGGTGTGGTTCACTTTGATTTTCATCGGTTCTGATAAGAACAGGTTTTTGGGTTGTCAGTAACAATTCTTGGCAATTCAAATGGAATATAATGGTATATTACGAATTCAAACTTCATTATTTTAAGATTGGGATGGGAACACATAATCCAGGATTAAACTGTTTGCCCAGTTACTTATTTGCCTGCTTGTTTAACAGTCACATATTTTTGTTTAACACAATAAAAAAAACAAAAAAACAAACAAAACAAAAACCACAATCATCACAAAGGGAAATCATTATTATAATCATTATTTTATTTCATTTCATTTATTACTTATTTATTTTATTTACTTTTAGGATTGTATTTTCCCTACTTCTCTACCTGTGTGACACATTGTGAATTGACGTTTTGAGGTTCTGGAAAATGGTTTCAAACTATAAACCTATAAAACATTTCAACTATAAAGTATTTCACAATGGTGGTACATCAAGCTGCAGTATAGATGTATGTAAAAGTGAGACATACATTCGTGGACATACATTCATGTATGTCCCGGAAACACAACCAGGAGACGTGACGAAGGTGACAGAGTATTTCAGGAACTGGGTCACATGAAATTATCAAAAACAGAAAGAGGATTTAAGCAGATATCGGTGAGCACACCAAGTACTTTACAGGAGGAAACAGAGTCAGCTATTCTCTAAAACTTTAGCTGCAGTTGATCACATGACAAGTCTCTCAGCCTTTTACCCTCCCTTTCCATCATCTCTCTGTCATCCCCCTGCTGCTCCCCATCCCCCTTTCCCCCTGTAAGCTGACACAGCGCCTTTAAACGTTAGCTGCTTTCTTCCTAATAGGATCTTGGGGGCTTAAATTGTCATCTGATAAAACTAAGCAGCTTGATAGCTACGCTGCGCCCTCTTAACCAATTTGTACTCAATTAGGATAATGGGGAAACAAGCAAAGAGGGACAGCCTTAATATATTAATGTGATAAAATGATTATCAATTTCCCTCACCTATGTTGTCAAATTACTTCACTTAAGACTTTGGCATTATCAGGAGCATCAAGTGGGTCTCAAAGGCATTTTAGCCATTAATCAACCAGTAAAGACTGTCACTGGTATTTGAATTAGACCTGAATGTGTGCTCATGTGAAACATAATGTAGGCTATCTACCGTGACATGGCATTTCCAAACACAGAACTTCTTAAACTGTAAAAGTGTAAGTTTGTTAAAGAGCACTAACAACACTAATTTGTCCGAGATAGGGATTAGAGACTGTGTATAACCTGTTTAAGGACTTCCTCAAATAGCCACCGCATACCTTGCATTACAGTGGATGTTGAAGTTGGTCTGCACATTGTGAAGATTGAAGAACCATCTTTGGCCTTTTTTGCTGCCTAAAATTGGAATCAACTGCAGTGACAATGCTGTCTTTTGTCTCTCAGCCTGGAACTGGACACAACTTCAAATATATAGTTTTAGAACAAGCTTTTCCAAAACAAAACAAAGAAATATACTCTTTCTAGAGTCAGTATTAAACCTGACATGTTTTTTTTTTTTTAATACACTTTATATCAGGTCTTAAAATGCCTTGACCCACAATAATCACAATGCTACCAATAGATAGATTTCCAATAGATTTCTATTGGAATCTGGTAGTACCAAGTTCTTACATACAGGTATGTTCCCTGCAATTTTTAAGGTTTGAATAGTTTATTGCATGTGTACTAAAGTAGGAAAAAATCCCACAATGTAGTAAGGCTAATGAGTTTTCCTCATAAGATGAATTTGCTCATTAGGTTTTTCTGACAGGCAACAGACTGTGCGTACTGTAGACAGTATATTACATGAAAATCATAGCTGTCTCCGAGTTTCCTGACTACAACTGGATCATGTAATTAGCTCATCAAGTTTCTTACCTGCATTGCTAATTAGTGAGGATATCCACCTCCAAGTCCACTAACTGCCTGAAGGTATCAGCTTACTAAGGCAATTAATGCTGTGTTAGCAACATTAATGCATTTTGCAATGCTAGATGAATATTCTGAAATAGTGGCACAGTAAGAGTTTAACATCACAGAAAACAATAGAAACCCAATCGTAACAATGATTTTTTAAAGGAAAAAGAAAATAAAAACTGCATGAAACTAGATAATGTGTTCAGTAGAGCGCAGACCTCCATGTCTGACAACACCTGCAAGGCTTCACCCACAGACAGTACAAAAACCGTAAGAAGGCCCCGCCCAGTGGTTCTTCCCTGCACAGCCTTTTGTCAAAGTTGTAATATTATGGGAATCTGTTCTGAAATGCACAAAAATGCACCTTTTTGTGGAAGACCACGCCCAGCACCACGCCTCCTTTTGGCCAATCGACATGAAAAGTTAATCACTTCTTCCTTGGCCCATAACCAACCTTCATACCAAGTTTTGTGCAAATCCGTGCCCAACTTTTTGAGATATCCTGCTAACAGACGGACGGACGGACAAACACACAGACGCGGGTGAAAACATTACCTCCTTCGCAGAGGTAATGAGAGCAGTCCATTATTAATTGATGAATAAATGAATTAACAGAGAAAGCAGAGTGTTGATAAACAGAGAAAGATGGCTGTGCGAAGCTCCCTGCATGCTTGACTTTCATTACAGGCACCATATGGCAGCTACCTACTTTGTGGCAAAGCCCTGCTACAGGTGAACCTTTTAAGTAATTTATTTTATTCTACTGGCAACACAGCTCAGCACCCACAGGCAAAAGTAATGGGCTTTGCAGTCAATGCTTTCTTGGAAAACAGCTCAAAGTCAGCCAAAGCCACTTAATCCACAGCCATCCAGCTCGTTGGGAGCATTGGTAATGGAGCCTGGTGTTGGTAGATGACTTTAAACTTGTTAGCGTTTACCAGGAAAGTTGTTGCTGCAGGCATATGCAACTTGTGCAGAGAGATCTTAAGTTTCTCGGCACCTGCCTGAACTTCTGAACTTCAGCGGATGGAAGGGGGCTTTTTTTCACAGTCATTTTCATAATAAATGTTGATCAGCGCCTGTTGGTTATTCTGTGGTTATTTGCTCATATACTCTCTGGAACAGTCTCCCCCCAAACATTAAATCTGACGCATCTGTCTTGGGGTTTAAAAAGTCCCACCCTTTCAGCAAGTATTTTAATGTGTTGCATTGTTTCTGTTTTGTGTCATGTATTTTGTTTTGATTCATTTTATCATTGTGCAGGACCTTTTTAGCTAGTATTTTAATGTGTAGCATTGTTTCTGTCTGTTTTGTGTCATGAAACTTCAAACGTTTTTATATATCTTACTACTGTACAGCGCTATTGCATTTTATCATCGCCTTGTAACTTCTGTTTTGAAGGGCACTTTATAAATAATGGTATTAATATTATTATTATGATTTGGCTTGGCTGACACATGAGAAGTCTCTCAACGGGACACATCATATCCAAAACAATTATTATTATTCAAAACTTATTTAATTGCTTTCTTGTATGAAATGTACATATTGAAGACATAGGAAGAGACATTTAAAGATATTCAAACTGACATTTGTACACCACTTTTCTATGTTGGATTTTCTGTTTGGTATGCAAAGAACTTCTAAATTTATCTACAGATAGGAGAGGTGAGGTCAGAGGAAATCTCTAGTGAAGTCTTTAGGCTCATTAAGGATAAGGTTGATCTCTGCGACACCGACTGTAGCTGCCACAGCTTTGGATGTGCCAGCTGGCAGAGGAGAAACCTACAGGCTGCAGGATGAAATGCTCCCAATGCACCCGACTCCACTGTCCAGTCCCACCGGCCGAGCAGCTACAGCAACATTATTCATCTAATAGGTCACGTTTTTCAAGGTGTATTTTTTCTTGAACGTTGAAGCAGATGTAAGCAGTGTGATTGCGTCACAGTCTCATTTGGAACATTTTAAACATTCACTCTTGTCAATTGTTTGACTTAATTAGATTGAACAGAGGGGTATTACTCATTAATTTTCTCCACTAGACCTGTACTTTAACTCTAACGCTATTTTGACTCCCTGTTGGTCCCTCAGTATTAACATAAAGCATGCAGGGTGAGACATGTGACTATTATTATTATTATTATTATTATTATTATTATTGCATAAAGAATCAGCACTAATCAGAGTTACGATCAAGTTACTAATCACAGTAAATCTCAAAGTAGCCATATCTCTGAAATAATGTATATGTAAATCATTAAAACCATTGCTTATTCTTTCCCCTGCAATAAATAAAAATATCACTGAACTATAAGTGGTTCACTGTTTTTTTCTATTGAAGCTTCCCACTCCAAACACGAAGGTGCTTATAGAGAAGGACCTGTTTGAATAAAGCTATTTTATGAATACAAGTCTTTACTGTTTGTAGCCATTCTAGTTAAAGACCATCTCTGTGTCTTTTCTCCCTTACATTGTCTATAATGAAGGGATTAGCGAAAACTCTCAGTACGAGCCATTATCTTTCAGACAATAGATTTTTTGAAAGCAAGTTTTGTCAAGGCTTCATTAGCAATGGCCTCCCTCTGTGGTCTGAATGCAGGGCACATTTGGAGCAATTACTTGACCAGAAAACAACTGTCAGTCATTCTTAAAGGGGAAGGATTCCAATTAATAAACCTCTTAAACCCTTTGGTTTTACTACCATTCCCCTGCAAGCTTTGGTGTCCTGTGTGGTTAAGGAGAGTTTTGTCAGCAGAGAAAGACATTCCATGTGCTTGTTACACAGGATTCCAGTAGTGGCTCCTTTGCTCACTTGTGTGCAGGGGATTTCAAGGACTTAACAGGGAGTAACAAGTGCCTACAGTAGATATCGGAAGTGTCATTTGTCTACTTATGGACTAGAGAGCCAACATGTGCGCAGCCTAGCCTGTGATAGCAACCTGAAGGAGGGTAAGACAACTTTATTTACTTTACCGACTGAACATTTTGTCAATTATAACAGATATTGCTATTTGGGTTTCTATGTTAATTATATGTATTCCGGTTGGTGAGGAAACTAATGTTCAAATGCAGATTGCTTTTTTGTGTCGCGAAACAAGTTCTCACATTACTTTTGTTGGATTTTAAATTAAAAGTAACATTGATTTGTACTTAAATAAACTGGAGTTGTAGAATGGTGATGAAAAAAACCGATGTATAAATTGGAAAGACGTGATCCAAAAATTGTTAGAAATCAGATTTTTTTTTCAGACTTCACCACACTTTGTCACACAGTTGTCCTGTACAGTGATACAAGAAGTGTCAGTATGCAATGCAAAGATTCTTTAATCATTCACTCTTGAATTCTTCTACTGTTTTTTTTTCTTTGAAAAAACTTTCAAAAAGTCTGTCTCAATGCGTTGGCAGAATAATGGCCTGCTTGTAGTCAACGACACATGACAGTTTGTAATGGGCTCATCCGTCGGACAAAGTAATTGGAAAAATATTAAAATAGCATTACTTAATGGATTTCCTTGAGAGAAAATAACATGAATGGGCTTGGAAAGGCATTCACAATCTCTATTTGAACTACTTTAATTTATCTGAATATTCAAACCAAGGGAACTTGCATGCCAATACATATCTCATCTTGACAATCTCTTTCATCACCATGTAACACTGCAGATCAGAATAAAAACAAACTCATAAGAACCGCCCGGAAAGATAAAGTGTAAGCAAACTGTTGAATGATTTTCAGATCTATGTGCACAGCTTTACACTATAAGAGTTTTCTCACTTTTTCTCTTTTTCCTCACTCTCTCTTTTACAGACAATAATAGAAGAGTTTTATCTTCTATTGTCTCTACTTTCTGTTGTTGTGGAAACATTACAGAAGAATACGACCCTTTCGCTAGGCCTCGCGTAAAGCTTGTGAAGAGGGACCACGGCTCTACCTTGTCTCACTTGGCGGCATTTTTATTATTTCTGACAAGGAAGAGAGAGAGTGTCTCCAAGGGCTCGGATGCATTTGTCAATGGATACCTTGGGAATAGTGGACGATGGTTGCCTGGACAACTATGACATGGCGAAAGGTGCCGGGTCGAGCGGTGGAGGCAGGGTCCACAGCATCGATGTCATACTGGGATTCAGTAAAGACCAGGACCTGTTACTCCAGCCGGTGGGAGACGACGAGAGCCACAAGGCCAATGGAGAAAACCCGGAGGACCCAGAAAAGCAGGTCCCCACAGACCCCTATGGGCACCTTCCAGGCCTGGGTGACACCTCACAACACTCCTACCATGGTGAGTGTTTTAAGGAAAGACCACACTGTCTGACGCATTTCATCATAGTTCGGTTTGGTTGATTTTGGCTCACATTGTACAACAAGTGAAACTGGAGCGATCCCAAGTCTGTTAAAGTCTTGTAGTGTGTCTCCGGCTTACAACACAATACTCCCACACAATGTTCCCACTGTGTTGGAACAATGCTCTGACCCCCGTGTTTCCCTAAGGCTTCTGTAGAATACACAAAACAACAAAAAAGTTCAATGTCCCCCTTTTGAAGACCCACTGACCGAACAGTTATTGGCTTGTCTGAAATGACAGTGACGTGAAATATGTTTTACGTATAACTGACCAGAACACAACGGAAGAATTTGGTTTAACACTTAAGCAAGTCAAAGTTAATACTCTATTACACTCACCATTTAACTTTTCCTTCCTCGGAGTTTGTGCTTAAGTTCCTTATTTTTAAAATAAATTTTAACTGCAACACTTTTGGAAGGTGTGCTGAAGATTAGAAAATGTAGGTCTTGGTCTTGGTCTGGTAAAGCACACGTTCATGTAACTGCACTCTTGTTCTCGTGCCAAAGATAATGTTAGCTTTGCTAGTGAGCATTCTGGCTTGTGGTTAACTAGCAAGTTAACTTAGTCTGTAGCTAGCTATTGAGCTAAAGAGCAATCAACTTAACTGAACTAAACTTCAGCAGTAACTAGGGAGGTTACATTTGACAGTGTTGTTTGATACGTACTTCAATCTTCCAACACGTTTGGTTTACTGCTATATCCTAACCAGCCAATTGAAACCTTGCTGTGATGTAAATGACGCTTCGAATGTCATACTCACTCCCTCTATGCTAAAGTTAGGTGATGTAATATTATTGTATTCTTTCAAATTTTTATTCTAATTTAAACTCTCATTATGTAGTTATTTTGCTACTTTGAAAATGAACAAAATGACCACTTGACAGGCAGATACTTACTATACTTGCTATCTTCTAGCTGAATTCTTGTCTGCTGTAGCCAACTTCATATTTTTTTTACTCGCATTTCTAGCTTGCTTGGTAATGTGTTGAACTGACAGTGTAGCTATATGACATCTGTGATTTTGTTAATTTCCCATACACTTTTTTACAAACAACCTAAAAACAGACAATGTGCATTATCGATCTTTGCATGGGTTGTGATTCCTGTTAAAAGCTGAAAACAGTACAAAGCTGCAACATCCTGCATGCCAGCCAAGCCGCAAGGCCTTGTAACTCATAAGGCCTGTCCTACTGTTTTTGGGTCAACATATTTACATTTTTGTCCTATGACCCCCTGAGCATTACGTATTTTGTTTCATGGCTCTATTTGAATGGTTGCAAGTGCATGCTTGTTTCTGTTTAGTAGCAGAAAATGAAGGCCAGTGTTGACACATACAGTATATTGCCACAGCTACTTGACAGCTTATATGTGAAAAAGGCTCAACAGTGGCTAATCAAATTAAATTAACAGCTCAAAGGAAATATCAATCTGAGGGATTACATTTTTTTAATACCACACTTTTGGATTTACGGCAATTTGCTCACTGGAGATGACCGATATGGAGGGCTGACTTTATGATTTTGATGCAGTCGAGGCTGATATCTGTAGGCTGAATATAAAGTCCTATAAAGCCCTGGGCACCGACAAAGGTGCTAAATGCAGACCAACCTACAGACTTACATCTTAATGAAAATGTGTCGCTTGATGTCAAACTTAAACTGCAGTTCACCACAAGACATCCATGGTTAACAAGGTTAAAATGGGTTAATGCTGATGTTGAAAAACACTGTTATCTTAATACTGGGTTTATTTCATTAAGCCATTAAAAGTATGGCTATTGGCTGCAGTTGTTGGTATACAAACTTATTGTGCAATTCATTTTCCAATCAGGGCATAAAAGGGGCCTTTAAAACAATTAATTCTTTAAATATTACAATAACTACCTTCAGGACACTGCTTTTGCTGCTTGGAATCATTATTCCAAGCCAATGATCTCATGACAATCTTGCCTAAAACGATTTGTTATGATTAATGAGCTTTGGTTCGCCACACACATGGCTCGCTTGCACTCTATCCATCCATTTCTTGGAATAGACAATCTGGACTTTGACTGTTTACTTGGACTACGCAGAAGCCAAGTGAGGTCTCTTGTTAGATTAGAGGAGGCGGGGACTCATAGGTTTAACCGGTAGCATCTGTCCTTGTGGGATTACTGCAAGGGAAGAATTCAGTGAAAGACGTGATGTCATTTGGCCAGGCCGACCCCCTGCAGTTCATACCTAACTTCACTTCTGCAGCCCTCTAGGTGTTTTAACAGTATAAAGGGCATCAATGGAGAAGTTGTTTTTATTGTGAAAAGAGAAGATGAAAATTTGCCTTTTGATCAGGCTAGTTTAGCTCATCAGACATATTTTGAATCTTTCTAGACATTTTGAAATGTGTTAAAAACCTAGATGCATCTTAAACAATAACACAAAAATAAAAATGCTTTCGATGTGGTACTTTGTCTTAAAACTAGACAAAAGAACAGAGACAATTCAAAGTACACTGAGAAAATGTATTCATGATATATGCTATTTCTTCTTTTCTGTAAAGATCTGTTTGGTGTCAAGAAAGAAGTTGTTCCACTGCTTTGCTCCAGAGTTGCCTATAGTATTAGAGTCAGAGTAGTCAGAGTTTTAAATCTATCAGTATGCAGATTAACAAGGCTTGATCTTTTAGGTTTTATAGTTGTGACTGTCCCCAGTTTGAGGGAAATAATTGATAAAGAGGAGGGAGGATCTAATGTTGGAAATGCTGTGGACAATCAATAATGTTAAGCCTGGTTTGGGCTACACTGACTCTGATTTCGTGCCAGATATCATCCCACTAACATTAACTTTCTGGTACTTCGGCAACCAAGCTCTTTATAAGGAAATTTCATTTAATTTCATTTTCATTTTTATTCTATTCGACGATGTCTTGCTTTCATAATTTGACATATTTCAGATTGAAACAGGATGCTGGGGTGGGATATAATGCAGCGGGTTAGGGGTGAACGCCCAAAAATGCACCATCATACCATGCTGCCACTTATGTCACTTTGAAAGTTGTGAAGTTGCAGGTTTTATAAAAATCTGTGATGTGTTATTTGTGGTCATTTTTATGTACGCTTTAATGGTACGCTTTGAAGTAACAAATAAAAATATGGCTCCTTGCAGGAAGTAAAAATAATGGGATTTTGATGTAAATTTTGGGACATTGTGTGCTATGATATGGAGAATTAGCTGACAAGATGAAGAAGTTATTTATCATTTAATTGTGAGTTTAAAGCGGCTCCTACTGTTTCTCCTGGGGCCAACACCTATGACACTAAGCAGGTCTGTGGCACCTAAAGCTTCTTCTTCACTGCCATGGACAGACTTTGCACCAAGCTTGACTGGCATATTTAAAAATGCACTGCACAAAGCTGAATGCCAATAACCTGAGACAGCCCTTGGCTCGGAGATTTGCCTTTGTGGTTATAAATGTAATGCTGCAGTTTTACCTCACCTTACCTCGGTCTCTCTACTCTTACCCACCCCAAATTGCCAACTAGCTCTTGTTCCGCTCCACCTTGCTCTGCCTTTAGTCCTTTGGCTTTACTCAACCTTGATGATCCAAATAAGATTTGCCAAGATTCAAGAATAGCCTATTGTCTTTAAACCAATTACTAACCTTAGCTTGCTCAGCATTTTTCCGTGACAATTATTTGAAGATGACAGGTCTTGACTGGAGCGTTGCTTGTTCACTCACAGAGCTGATATGCCTTTTGGGCGGCTGTTCAAAACTATCTAAAAGTGTTGAATTAACTCTGATGGGTGTGGACTCATATAAACACTGGTATAGGCAGAATTATCTGCATACAAGAACAAATGGCAATCTCTAGCTGTCATATTATTACTAGTTTAGTTTCTGACATTCTACTACTAACATCCACAATGAAAATGGGAGCTAAACTAAATATTATTCATCCTTACAAAGTGCAAGAATTACAGAAGCATGGTGATACTCTAATGAATTTCGTAAAAGAGATCTGAACAAATATTTAGCAGTGATTACAAGTACAATATCTTGAATCTTTCTAATATTTATGTGTATCCTCTCTGTCGTTTCTTCATTTCAGAATCGGACCTCTTCTCCAGTGACAAGTGTGACGGGGAGTTAAGCAACCTGCAGAAGGAGGTGGATGATGCTGAGGGGTCTCCAGAGCCCGCTAAAGAGGACGACCACCCCAAGAAGAAGCACAGGAGGAACCGCACCACCTTCACCACATATCAGCTCCATGAGCTGGAGCGGGCCTTCGAGAAGTCCCACTATCCAGACGTCTACAGCCGTGAGGAGCTGGCCATGAAGGTCAACCTGCCTGAAGTCCGTGTTCAGGTATGGACTCTCTCATTGCCTAATGGTGGCCTAGTGGTTAGAAACACTGTCCTGTAATCAGAGCCTAACCCTAACCCTAACCCTAACCATATCCCTAAAATGTTGAATAATTTGTATTTTTAATCTAGACTAATCTAAGCTCTGCATGCTACACCACCAGTAGCATCCAGAGTTTAGTCATCAGATATTTTTTTCCCATCCTTTCTTTTCTATGTTTTTGTGTCCATTTCTATTCCAATATATATAACATTTTCCTAACCATTACCAACAACTGACAACAGAATGACAACAGAACCACGGTCACATCTATCATTTATCTCAGGGATTTAGGCATCAAATTTATTTGAATGAAAATTATTGTAAATGTCTATAGCATATTGTAATAGCTACTTGACAGCTTAGGTGAAAAAGGACATTAGATTACATTAAACTTTAATGATCTCTGTGGGAAACTTGGCCTATTTATCTATTTGAGTCTCTCCAGGATTTTGTGATTTTATGACTGCTGATGATTTTTGCCATTGTGTCTCAATGCCCCTCTGTCACTGCATCCGTATCATTGTTTCTCACTGTGTCACTCTCTGTCCAGGTTTGGTTCCAGAACCGCAGGGCCAAGTGGAGGCGTCAAGAGAAGATGGACACCAGCACCATGAAGCTCCACGACTCCCCCATGCTGTCCTTCAACCGCCCCCCGATGCCCACCAGCGTCGGCCCGATGACCAACCCGATGCCCCTGGACCCCTGGCTCACCTCGCCCATCTCCAGTGCCACGCCCATGCACACCATCCCGGGGTTCATGGGCTCACCACAGGGCCTGCAGCCCGCCTATCCCAGCCACAGCTTCCTCAACACCCCACCTGGCATGGTGCAAGGCATGCAGTCCATGGCTCCGCCCCCCTACCAGTGCCCGCCCAGCTTCACCGACAAATACCCGATGGAGGACGAGAGGAGCTCCAGCATCGCAGCACTCAGGATGAAGGCCAAAGAGCACATTCAGTCAATGGATAAAACCTGGCAACACATGTGATCTGATGGAGACAACTCTGGACTGATTTTAAGCTGCTCCAGTGAATGTTTACAAACTGTTTTTGTTTTTTTCACCGCTGGTTTCATGTTGCAGTGGAGAGGACACATGGCACCAAAGGAGTTTGAAAGTCGGATGTTTTTGGAGTGACAACAAACGAGCAACTATCAAAATGAACTTTCTGTGAAGAGTAATTTTTTTTTTAATTCACTTTAAAAATGGAGTGAATTTTGAATGAACAGTTTGTCAGCCCTGAGGGGAAATGATTGAAACTCTTTTAAAAGACTTTTTAAAGTCTAAAAGTGTTTTAGACTTTAAATGGGAAAGATTTTTCCTGTCTCATATTTGACCTTCTTCCTTACCACACATTTATTCTGGTTTAGTCCAAGTTCTGACACTGTTAGAAAAGAGATAATGCTCTATGTGGATATTTTGATTGCCACTGGAAATTTGTGTGGCGAGTTTAATGTTGAATATGTTTGTTTGATGCATTCAGACTACAGTATTGACAGTATTATTAGTTGAAAACAAACTTCTCCAACAAATACATACATGTACATTTGTTGTCTTAACTGGGAAGGTGTTCTAGGCATTTGTATTTTTTTTTTCTGTTTGTTTTGTTTGGTGGAAGTTTTTTTTTAACCCTAACCCTACACCTAACCCTAACCCTAGCTCCCAATATCTTGGCTTCCCTATCAGATTTTGCCGCTCTCCTGAACTGGCTATATTGGCTATATGGCTATTATGAGGGATGATGAACACTGTGGTTGTCAGGGAAATTTATTTAGGTCTCCTGACAGGCGGTTTGACAGGGTTTTGCTGGCAAATGCTTTTCCTCCTCAGAACTAGACAGTTTTGGTTTCATTTTGTTTGTTCTGAGAGTTTTTTCTGTCATGCTACCCGTATGTATGTTGGATCAGGTTTTCTCTTGATCCATCTTTTTGCACAGTATTAATGAGCTCCCATGATGGGTGGTTTTTTATAAAACGCTTTTAGTTGCTTCGAAACTCTCAACGGGCGTGCTCGTGTGCATTTTAGAACCATCTCTCCCACTTCAGTTTGATTTGGATTCAAAGGGAATATAAATGTTTTATATTTCTAGAATTGCATAATAAACATGGCCCTTTGGAGAGCATTGATTGTGATGGGGGAGGTTTCAGGAAGTCACAGAGCGTAATCTGGCCCAGAGGCTAATTCGAGCAGACAAGCATACCTCTTAACACCTAATTACTGCTTTTAAAGCGATTAACCCTAGGTTCTCAACAATAGACAGAATGCCCTCAGATGCCCCCAAAACCCTATTCAAAACCTGACAAACTGCACCCCTCTGTTCAAACTTGCCCATTCATATTATTTCTGATTTATAGATACTGCACAACACATGAATGTTGTTGCTTATTATGCACTGTACTAATCCTCATATCCTTATTAGTAAAGGATGCTCCTCATTGCAATGTTGACAAAATGTTGACTGTAGTCAGGTGGATTTAGAGTGGGAAAGTTAATGGGTGCTAGCAGCCTCTCTTACCTCTGGAAGTAGCAAGTGGTTGCTGTAGATACTGGATCACAACTATTTAGAAGGGCATTACGTTGCACCAACGTTGCTCAGAGACGTAAGGTCATGGTCAGATTGTGTGTGTGTGTTTATACAGTATGTGCGTCTGATGTGTGTGCATGGAGTCGACGCAAAGGGGCGCAACCTGATGTGTCACTCTGCTGGGCCAATGAAGCAATGTTTGTTTTGTCTGTGGCTCTCGTTAGAAAACAAACTCTTGTAGAACATAACCAATGCAGATCCCTCATATAAAGTGCATTTTTGAATTTTATGAAGAGAGCGAGGACAACTAGTACAAGATGAAATGAAGACTTCATCAAATGTTAACACCCATATTAAGGAATTAAGGGAACAGGAACTCGTAAAACATTTTACCCATGCTTTCCATTGTTTGTCAAGAATACTATGTAGCTTAGGGTTAACTAACACATATCTAAAGGTGATGATGGAGTGCATCCGCAATGCTTTGAGGCAGTAGAGAAGGACAAATGTCCCTGGCCACAGAATGATATCTGGTATATGGAATAAATCCATTGCGGATTTAGTGATGAACTGTCATCATCAGCAATGTTATCTGTATATTATGGCCTTTAGAAATGGCAGCACCCACACTGTGTTGTTTTTATAGATTTTGTTGTTTGTTTTGTTATCACAATCCCTGTTGGTAACAGTGGACCAAAAAGCCAAAGAAACCAAAAAGGAACATTTCTTTTTGACTAGAATACACATTTATAAATGTGACAATGTTTAAGTTGTTTATTATGTTTAATTATCTGTTCTGCAGTTTTCCATATCACCACACATCCATTTCTACTCATTCTACTCATTTCAAGTCTCTAGAATTTGACTTTGGTGTTCCATGTGCAAAATACGGAATAAAGATACAGTAGCAGTACTGTAGAAACACTGTGACTGTGGATCCTGTTTTTCTTTCCGCACATGCATTAGCGAGCCACCAACATGACTTAGTGCCGTTAATGAGTGCTGGTGTACAATAGGCCAATGTAAGCTGCGGCAGAGGGAGCCGGCCTGAGGGAGACCTGTTGTGTCGGTCCAGGCCGGTGGAGCCTTGCCAGGCCGTTAGGCAGATGAGGCTCCACTCCATCAGGCCTCACCAGGGGTGTCAGGAGGCCCCGGCTGCTAGGCTGCAGGGGCCACTAGGGCTCATGCTCTAATTGCCCTCTGGTAGCCTGTGTGGCCTGGCTGCTCCAATTTAGTTTTGCATGTGAAGGTGTGTATAGATGTCCATTTTGCATGTGAGTGATTTACAGGGATGTAGTAGTGGGTAAACACACCTAAACTCAATTAACCCTCCATTTTTTGTGAAATTGTTGACTCGAGTTTTTAAGTTGATATCAGTTTGAAGTTGATATAGCTTACATTATATCAAGTAGTATCAGACTGATGTAAATTATGAGGAAAATAGGGTATTTTCAAGAAAATAAAATATAAATATTGTATTTTTTTTAAAATGTTTGCATATTGGTGGGCTTTTTAGCCTTAGTGATCACAGACTAGAATTCATAGTTTTCCCCATCTTTTTATTCACCACTACATGGTCATGTGTGCATGTAAAATGTGTTTGTATAATCAGTGCACATGGAGCACTGGTAGGTAGACTGCTTTTAAACCATAGTGTCAGTTGCGTCTATCGATCATATTGAACTAGGTCTGAACTTGGGCCTGCCACCTGTTAAAATGCACTATTTCAAACTCTGACAGCTTTTTGTCAGAAACAAAGATGCCCTCATTTTTAACATGCTTGCTAGACTGCTACTACATTGTTGCTCCACCCCTAGAAGGAATTGTTTAAAAAATGTTCTAGTATGAATGCAGGGTAGATAGATAGGGAGACGTGTTCAGTGGCCACCACTCTACATATATCCACTTATTCAGGCTGGACATCGGGTCAGAAAGGCATCAGCATGTAAGCTGTTGGAGTCTTGGACATCCTGGCCTTGTTTTCTTCTTTAGAAACCATCCAAGCTACACTCTTAAAATGCTGCATCCTCTCAGCATAATGGTGCAGCTTGGTTATGCATATGTGTAACTGTTTGAATGTGAAACAAATCCTCTGTGGATCTTTTGTTTTTGTCAAAACCATTTAAATTTCCACAGAAACTATCTCTTACTATTACAAAGCGTGTTTTAGCACAAAGCACCAACAGGATCAAGCAGTGGCTCTTGGTGAGAGAGAAAACAGGGAGTGAAAAGGGTCAATAAAGGGTGGAACATGTTATTCATATCTTTAATATGCCTGAGCTCTTTGGCATTACTGACCTTCAGTGGAAAAGATGTAGATGAAATGTGTTAGGCTATATGCTGATATTTAGTGAAAGCCCAAAGTAACTTTCCTCTCACCACACCTGTGTCAGAAGGACTTAAGCAGTTGTAGCAACACCCAGATTTTGGAAGAGAAACACTCAGAGCTAGTAATTAATTACACACATTATTATGTTATTTTGCTTGGCGAAGCGTGACCTTAGCTGGGGCCCAGGCTCCAGTTAACAGGCTGACTAGCGGGACGTGGTCCACGGTGGAAATAATAAGGGAAAGGAGCGGAATTAATTGGGTTTGATTAAGAACACTTTTCAAAGGGACACCATTTTCCCCTCTTGACATAATTGGGGATCACTCAGAGGGTGGGGGTGATTTGATGGCTGGCGCCAGTTGCTTGTCTTCTTCCCCAATGTTCACTTTGAGAAAAAGGACATGTCAGTCAGACAGATCCCCCCCTGAGCCTGACCCTGCACTGACTCACGCAGATGGCCCTTTCAACCACGCACACATGCATGCATGCACACAACGCTCACACACACATAGCTGACACGATGCAGTTCATATGAAACTTGACTTGTCTGCCTTCCTCTTGTCACCATTTCCTACAAAAGAAAATATTTGACTTTTGGCGCCCTCTGCCGGACTGTTAATATAATGCTAAAGTGAAGATGATTAACATTAACCACTGATTCTGGATCAGCGGCTGGAGGCGACATATGTTTCGTGGTCTACTGTTATTGGTTCAGACACACCATCCTCTCGTCCAATGACAGTTAGACATCTGTTCGCTGGAGCGACTCTAAAATCTCCCTTCTCTTCCTTTTCCACAAGATATTCAATTAGCAAGGACATTGTCAGCAGAAGAAAATAAGGCTTAGGTGGGAAAAATGCGAGTCCTGGGTATATTTACGGTAATTTTAACACTGTACTGCGTCCATGCAACGGTGTACTTTCAGGAACAGTTTCTTGATGGAGGTAAGTTTGGTAGAGAGGTTCATTATTCTCACTTGTTTAGCTTGATTCATTGCACGCTAGCTTGACTTACCCATCTTATTTGTCAAAATCCGTTAGATGGTTGCAAATTGCACCTGAAGGCATCATTTAAACGAAAGTGTTTGATTTCATATGAATAAACGGTTAAGCGAATAACACTTGATTGTCAGCTTGCTAGCTCACCTGTGTAACCTTAACTGTTAGCTAGCTAGCTAACTTTAGCAAGGCCTCAGAAGCTAACGTTAAACCACTGACAACTATTAGTGGCCTAAAGTTAACAGTGCAATACCCTTAAGCAATATGAAACAAGTAAATCAATTTACTAGTTTGACGGCCACATCTCTTAAATAGTAGTGAATGGACAGTTGCCTAGTGTCATTGACATTCAGGAAGTAGCCTGTATTTGGAAGGGGTGCAGCAAGTGTTGCCACTAAGACTTAACTCATTGTTTTCTGTCCAGATGAATGGAAAAGTCGCTGGTCGGACTCCAAACACAAGTCTGACTACGGACAGTGGAAACTGACGGCTGGCGACTTCTATGGAGATGTTGAGAAAGACAAAGGTAAACTTTATCACTCCTTCATACAGTTATTCTTTGAGAAAGAATAACAGACAGCCTAATTCTTTCTGATCATAGCAATAGGTTGTATTCATTATGTTCAAAAAGGAAGATACCAAGGCACTGCAGTTAAAATATGTTTACTGAGGAAAACTACATACATATTGCAGTCCAGGAGACTCGACGTGGTAGTTCGTTTGCACTAAGTGGCTCTTCTTATCTGCAATTCAAGTGCCTTGGTGTCTGTCTATTGAAATACAATTCCCATCCTGATAGCCAAAGAGCACCCGTTTTATGACCCAGAAAAGCACTCCTTGAATATTACGTCTATCTACACATTTCTTACGCGTTTCCTTTTTCAGGTCTGCAGACAAGCCAGGATGCTCGTTTCTATGCCACCTCTGCCCGTTTTGAGCCCTTCAGCAATGAGGGCAAGAGTCTGGTTGTACAGTTTACAGTTAAGCATGAGCAGAAGATTGACTGTGGTGGTGGCTACGTGAAGGTCTTCCCCGCTGACCTGGATCAGGCTGGCATGCATGGAGACTCCCAGTACTACATCATGTTTGGTAAGTGACAAACATGATGACGAAGAATCGTAGTTGAATGATTAATGTAATAGGAACTGAGATTTTCTCTTGTATCTTGACTGTGTTTCCATCTAAGTGGCTCCTGATTGGTCAAAGTAAACTCTCTTGGCCACTTTGCATTGTAGTGACTGTAACTATAACACTCATAATGTTGATTTATTTTGCGCAGGCCCTGATATCTGCGGCTACAGCACCAAGAAAGTCCATGTCATCTTCAATTACAAGGGCAAGAATCACCTCATCAAAAAGGAGATTAAGTGCAAGGTAATTCTGATATTTTGGATTGTACACGTGCGATTATTTTATTTTCCTGATACAAATACACACACCACAGCCCTGCACAAATGGCTTAATCTAAATATTTCTGTTTCCGTCAGGACGATGAGCTGACCCACCTGTACACGCTGATCCTGAACCCTGATCAGACCTATGAGGTGAGGATTGACAGTGAGAAGGTGGAATCAGGCAGTCTGGAGGACGACTGGGACTTCCTACCCCTTAAGAAAATTAAGGACCCTGAAGCCAAGAAACCAGAAGACTGGGATGACCGTGCCAAGATCGATGATGTTGATGACACCAAGCCTGAGGTGGGTTAGCCTACTAACCCGAATCTACTGCCATTAGCTGTGTAGTTAATTTAATAAATTTGACCTCTTTTCAGCTTTGCATGAGACGGTGGTGCTGTCTGTTTAGTTTGAGGCAGTGCACTTTATGAATAAAAATTAGTTGGTTTAATATATACAGTCCCCTCATTCACACTCTGTAGCTGCCCAGTACAACCGTCTGGCCTAGTCCAAGCCTAGTCTTCTACTGTTGGTCACTGAGCAGCTCCACTCGTGAAATTGAGGGTTACATGCCTTGATCAAGGCCATATCCATGGTAGTCATTGAGGGAGGGAAGACTGTTTGTTCCCCACACACAGACACAAAGACACACAGAATTTCTGCAGCAAGTCCTGGGCTAACAGTCACGAGATTGCTTCTTCAACCTCATCTTGAATTGTTCTTCTGTAGGATTGGGAAAAAGCCGAGAACATTCCAGACCCTGACGCTAAGAAGCCTGACGACTGGGATGAGGATATGGATGGAGAGTGGGAGCCACCCATGATCCCCAACCCCGAGTACAAGGTAGGCTGTAAAATGGGCCGTCAGGGTGGAGCTTATGCTTATGCTGTGAGTGATGTGCTCAGCCCAAGAAACATTCACTATTCACTCTGTTCTATGACGATGCTGTTAAAGTTGAATTAATATCTTCTCTGTTGCAGGGAGAATGGAAACCCAAGCAGATTGACAACCCCAACTACAAAGGAGCCTGGGTGCACCCCGAGATTGACAATCCTGAATACAGCCCCGACGCGACCATTTACAAGTTTGACAATATTGGTGTTTTAGGCCTGGATCTTTGGCAGGTGAGAGGGAATTCCTTTGAACTAATGACATTTCTGTAGCGAGGTTGAAATTGACGCTCATTACTGTTCATCCCAGGTGAAATCTGGCACCATCTTTGACAACTTCCTGATCACAGACGATGTGAAGGAGGCAGAGGACTTTGCAAAGGAGACATGGGGTGTCACAAAGGTATGCTGGTGATGTTGGGATTTCTCTAAAAAAGTATATATTTTATAGACTTTTACAATGCATGAGAGCATTGTCTCTGTGATATACAGATAATAAGATATGGCTCATGTTTTTATGGACTTTTCCCCACAGGAACCAGAGAAGAAAATGAAACAGGAGCAAGATGACCAGAAACGAAAAGAGGAGGAAGAGAAAAACAAAGAACAAGACCCTGAAGCTGGTGAGGACGGAGACGACGACGATGATGATGATGATGATGATGATCAGGAGAAAGACGAGCCTGAGGAGGAGGACCTTTCAGAAACGGAGGAGGAGGAAGGGAAGCTCAAAGACGAGCTTTAAGGAAGCTTGGACAGAAAATTTGTCTGTCCCTGCTAGAGACACTCTGTCCAATATTTTCCAGGGGTATTGTGGCTGCTATGCATCCATTCCCTGAGAGCCGGACATGATCCAACTTGAGTGACAAACTTAGTGAAGTGGGGCAAGTGGGACTTACAGTTTTTCTTTCAGTTTGGACATGATGTTGCCCCATTGCCTCTGAATTGTTGGATAGATTCTAATGTTTTACACATACACCCAATACTTTTCTCTTATTCTCTGTCAATATGTTCTGATATGATGATGAATATGGACCCATTGGCATCTGCTGTTTTCTTAGTTCAAAGCCACATATCTAGATACCTTGCAACCTTCCCCTCACACAGTTACTCTCCTGTTAGAGCTTACCATGACTGTACTTGATTTTGACAGTTAACCACTGAATGTAGAAAGCTGAGCGTAGAAACATGACAAATAGAGATTTGCAGAGGACAGGGATTAGCTATTCAGACTGTAGTAGTATACATCTCTGGCACTGATTTTATTTTTCCTTCCCCCACCCTCTATAGTTCTACTCGCTGGTTATTCCCTGCCTTAAATGTTCAATGATAATTCTTTGGGACATTGCAATGTGTTTTGGCATTAACAAATCCCCCCTCGAAGTGCGTAATGAAATTGTTTTTCTACTTTGAAGTGTCTTATGTGGGACTCAAACCTGTTCTTTCTTCATGGTAATGTGGAGGGTTGTGCTTGACCTGCATTACATCCTTAAAGTCTGGATAAACACACGATAAGCCCCTTGTGTGACACGTCACTTAGGTTCACGCTTATTTTTATTGGACAGAATGTTATTGATACCAAAGTTTTTATTAAAAGTTTATAAACTATTTTGTCTGGTCATTGTTTTTTTTACTACTGGATATGCTACTGGATATTTAGGAAGTATTATTATGGAGTTGGAATGCAAATTACTTGAATGAATGAATGTGTTGTTTAAGAACTGTTCCAAAGCCAGAAAACAAAAACTTGAACCATGTTAAGATACAAATTTTGAGCTGTTCCACTGAGAATTAACTTTAAGAAAATGGCAATGGTGTCTGAGCACACCCAATCAGTCTCTGGGGGAAATGATTTGTTTTCTGATTCAGGGCTGATACAACTAAAGGCAAAAGCTAATTTACGTATAAAAACTCAACCGGGTCTCCCATCCATTCTCTGTGAGCAGCTCCAGTTGTTGAGTTGTAGTCCACAGAAAACATGAATTGCTGTGGTGAATCTGATATGCCCACATGATGGCGACAAAATGTTTTTGCATCAAAGTAGAGCGGAATAGCCCACTAACTTGCCGTGCCTGTAAACTGGGTACTGAGTGCAATGTATTGGGAAGTACCATATTGTTCTTGTCAATGTTAAATGCTTAAGCAACAAGCCACTGGAGACTGCTTTGCAGTGATTTTAGGCCTGTTAAGAGCATGGTTAAGAGGCGTTGCTAGGCACCACAGCACAGCTTCGAGTGGTAACACTGTTGTAATAAAAATAAGGCAAATGTTCAATAACGTATTTATTTTAATTGTAATAATAATAACAATTATTTGTATTATTATAATTCTAATTTAATATAATCTTCCGCCAAGCAATATAGTTCTTGAAAAGTAGTTAACGCAGTTGCTAAGTGACACATACTGTAGTGCCGCTGTAATTTTCGGTAACTGGTGTTTCATCACGGCTTCGAATCAAAGGTGACTCAGACAATTAGACCTGAGGACGGGAACAACTGAAATTCTTCACTGTACATCTCATCAGTCACTACTTAGTTGACAAAGTTTTCCAGCATGGTCTGGTCCTGATCAAAGCTCCTGACAGCCCTGCCAATGCTATCGCCGCGCGTGTCCGCCGAAGGGTGTGCGCACTCCCGAGACAGCAGGAAATATGGCGGCGCTCATGACTCTCAGTCAGGTAACAACTTCCAACACCTCTGCAAATGTGTTATATCTTCATACTTTTATATCCAAAGAACGGCAGTGACAGTTTATATACGCCCTCACCACACCACTCATTTTTAAGCTCTGTTGAACGGTGTAGGTGTGGTTACAGAAACCTGTCGGTGGCAACTAACTTGGTTAGCTAAGTAACAATAGCTAAGTTACGTTTTAATGCAGGAAGCTGCTAGTTATAGTTAATGAAGTGGTAGCAGCGGGGACGTTACTGATGAATGTAGCTAGATAACCCGTCTAAAAAACTAACCCGTTTAAAAACGAACACACTAACATACATCTAGCCGGCTAGCGATGAATGCTGCGTTCATCTTAAAACGCTGCCAGTGGCTGACTAGCTATCTAGCTAAAGTTGTCATATATAACTAACCAAATACTCACTTGACAGACTCCCACTTCTACTTAGCGTTACATTTATCTTATCTCCCTTTCTGCAGTTATCGAGTGGAAACCCAGCCTATGACGGCTACTACAGACAGGTAACCTAATGTGTACTAGTGTGTTTTCCATTCCAGCTCTGCTAAATTGTTTATGCAGAGTATCCTCTGTCACATAAAACCAATGGATGTACCACATTCAGCTTGTACCATTCGTTTTTTTGTGTTTAACATTCATTCTTTGTAGGTGGATCCAGGAAACACAGGCAAAATAGCAGCTGGGGATGCAGCTCAGTTCCTTAAAAAGTCAGGGCTCTCAGACAGCACATTGGGGAAGGTGGGACACAGACACACACACACACACACACACACACACATATCCAGACAGACATTTTCATTCAACAGCACCTTAACTCGTTTTTTTATTTTTTATTTTTCATTTCTAGATTTGGGATTTGGCTGATTCAGAACGAAAGGGCTACTTGGATAAGCGGGTAACATGACATGTCTCTGTAAATTTGCTGTTATTTGTAATGCTGATGTAAACAAAAAAGTAATTTGTTTTGCTCCCTTCCTCTTTCTCAGGGTTTCTTCATAGCTTTGAGACTGGTGGCCTCAGCACAGGGTGGAAATGATATCAGCCTTAACAACCTCAACCAGACTTTAGCTCCACCCAAGTTTGTGAGTGTTGAAATGACTCTGCTGGCTTGTGCAATATTCTATGATGTGATTGGGAACACACAGCGAAAAGGAAAACTGTAATCTACCGTTAGAAATGAATAGGTGTTGTGTGTCTCAAAAAAAAAAAAACTGAGGAAAAAGTTTGAAAAATCAGATCCCTAAATATTTCTCTTTTCAACATTACAACATTACAGTTCTTACTATCAAAGTTTTCCTGTGTTTGCCTTCTCCACTGATATCCAATTAGTCCACCTCATTAGCATTATATGCACAATTTATTTTGCAGAAAGACACAAGCAGCCCATCTTTAAGTTTATCATCAACGTCAACAGACTCTCAGTGGGCTATAAGGGTGAGTATTGATACCATTTGTAGCAAGAAAATGCCTGAGCATATGAGAGCATAATTTCCATCTCTTGAAACTTAACTTGTTTTGTATTTCTTTTCCAGCCTGATGAAAAAGGGAAATTTGATGGCATTTTTGAGAGTCTGTGCCCTGCCAATGGTCTCCTCTCTGGTGACAAAGTCAAGCCTGTGCTGATAAACTCCAAGCTACCTCTGGATGTGTTAGGAAAGGTGATATTACACATTATACTCTAGTACAGTATAATATTACAAGTTGTACTGTAGGCCAGTTTTCCCTGGTGTAGCAACATTAGCTATGCAATGCGGTCTAATCTTGTTTATTTGTACCTTTTTTTTGGTTGGTTTGTGTAGATTTGGGACCTAAGTGATGTCGACAAAGATGGACACTTGGACAAAGACGAATTCTCAGTGGTAAGCTGGTGTCTTTCATTTACTGTAAAACGGTTTTGCTGTCAGTCCAGAGTGATTTTACGTAGTTAACCCTTCATTTTGCCATTTAAGTCTATAATGGATTGCTTTCTCCACGGGGGAAAAAGTTTGTTTTTGCCAAGTAAATTGCCAAGTGATCTGTTTTCCCGTTTTCTAGGCCATGCATCTCGTGTACCGGGCCATGGAGACGGAGCCTGTCCCCACTACCTTGCCTGCTTCCCTCATCCCTCCTTCCAAGAGGAAGAAGTCTGCAGTCACGTTGCCAGGTGCTGTGGCTGTCCTGCCTGCTCTGTCTGGGCTCACAGCGAGCTCTGCCCCTCTCAAAGAGACCCTGCGCTCCACTCCCTCTCTGGTTGGCGGTCCTTCCCTCAGCACGGGCTCCGACAGCCTCTCCCCAAAACATTCCTTCAAATCCAGCTCACAGGTACTGCGCCTCATCTGTGTGACTCTTGAATGGTGGACATGAGGATAGCGACTTATCACAGAATTGGCCATGCCTGGTATCTTAGGTAGTTGTTTATAACGGCTGCCATATTGAGTCTAATTAGTTAATAACAAAAGGATGTAATCAGTGGCATGTAACCCGGGGGAAACTCAGGATGTATTAGGATGCCACCTAGCTGCTTCTCTGCCTTAGAAATAAAGGGCTGGAGGTGCTGAACTAAAAAAAAAAACACAAAGAAAAACTGAAAAAAAAATGTAAAACACTCCCAACTTGGAAAAATAATATCCAGCCCCCTTGAAATATGAATATGCCGTTTTCCTTGCTCCTCCCAAAGAAAGTGTCACGAGGGCATGTCCCGCTGTTTTAAAGACCAGCATTTCCCGTATTTTATCCTTTTGTGTTGATAATGGCTGGACTTGTTTTGCCACATTGTTCTGAGCATTGTGCACGGACCAGTGTGTTTCTCTGTACTTTGTTATTGCTGCAGGGATCCATGTGTTCAGAGGAACAGGTTCCCTTGAAAGGGAAGGGAAGCACGACTCTCCATTCACAAGTCATCCATGATGAACTGACTCGGCTGTCATGACACTTGTTGTGACGCCCTCTTTTCTTCTACTCCTCTTCCCATTTCTGTTCTTCTCATTTTCTTTTATTGCCATTCTCATTTCCCTAGTTTTCCATCACTCCCTCTTTCTTTATTCACTTTTCTTCCAAAACAGGAAGCCACAGTAAATAAAATTTTCTGAGCTGTGCCCCACACTGTTTTTAAAAATGTTTTTCATTTTGTTTTTACTACACTACCACATTATCTTAAGAGTAATATTGACAGAAATAACGTATTAATGCTCAACAATTGTCTCACTTGCATTAGCTCATTTTGTTACATAAGTTAATTTTTAAAAAAAAATTAAATTATATGTAAAAATATAAACTGTGATTTTACATGATGACTTTCCTAATGTTCTTGTGTATGCATGTGATAAGTCGTGATAAAATCACGTGTTGCACTTGGTAAACAATTGGTGAAGAAACGCTAATTGTAAAACCAATACATTTTGGGCAACATAACCTTCATCTGGGTCAGCCTTCTTAGCTATGTAAGGGAAGATGTGTTGGTTTCTTATAGTAAAAGTTTCTTCATCAATGTCACCAAGTGCTGTTTACTTTTTCCATTTTGACCAGTTCACTATTTAATTCAAGCACTGTAGAAGAACTGTGAGGTTGTGGCAGATTTTGTCTCCCTCTCAAGTCACTATGTTGTCCTGTGTTCATCCCAGCCTGCGGTGAACTGGGTCGTCCCGGTGGCAGACAGGGGGCGATATGATGACATCTTCCTGAAAACCGACACTGACATGGATGGCCTCGTCACCGGCACTGAGGTCATCGAGATCTTTATGCAGTCCACTCTGCCCCAGACTACACTGGCACAAATATGGTGAGAACACAACTCAAATCAAATGTATTTAAAGAGATTTCGCTCATTAGTGTCACAGCGCTTTAAAACAATAAAGACAGCAAGGAATGAAGTTAAAGTAATTACAGTCACTAAACCACAATAGAGCACATACTAAGAACAAGTACAAGCTCTCGAGCTGACATCAGAACAAGAAAATAGGCAACAACAACAACCAGACACAATGATCGCGTGTGTGTGTGTGTGTTGAATATAGGACAACTTTGTATTGTAATCATAATTGTTATTTTTTGGACATGCTGAACAATAAGGCCAGATGATGAATGTTCATTGTATTTACATTTTATAGCTCCAGGGGGGGCACTGCAGCTAACTGAAAGCAAAGGAAACACTGTTTTGAAGTTATTTTTAAGGCAGAGAAGTGCGCTTCAACAATGGAATTATTGTATGTGGAGTGTTGAGCCTAAAAAACAGTAAATCCATTACGCCTACTCCAGAAAGAGTTAGATAGTACATCCGAAATTGGGGAAAAAATGACTGGATACAGTACCCACATTTTGCTTATTTATTTGGGCGCACACCAGGAAACACAAACACATTTCGGCAAGAAAAGCCTTCATCAGAGCGCAAAAAATACATAAGTGGAAAGGTCAGCTTATATAATGAAATGTGAGTATTGTATCCAGTCATTTTTTCCCCAATTTTGGATGTGCCACCTCACTCTTTTTTTGAGTAGTTGTATTGGAACTGTTTTGAAGTTATTGGCAACCATATACCCGATGCTTACAAAATGGTAACTTTTCAGAGGAGGTTGTCATCTGTGGTTATGAATTATTTACCAACGAACATCAGGTATTAATTTATTTTCTCTAAATGGATCTATAGTGTTTTGGAATGAAGCCCCTCAGTTGGCCCCTCCTCTTCTCCACAGGGGGCTGGCTGACACCAAACATACAGGCAAGCTGACCCGGGAGCAGTTCTCCCTGGCCATGTATCTGATCCAGCAGAAGGTCACCAAAGGCCTGGACCCTCCGGCGAGTCTCACCCCAGACATGATCCCCCCCTCAGAGAGGACTGCAGTATCTGCAGCGGGTGCTGTGAGTCCAGACTGTAGCCCTCTGTAACCACTGCTCCATGTCCCAAGGACCCCTGTTTATAAAAGAGTTCTTATGCACTGATGTTGAGCCTATGAACGAATGCAAGCCAAAGTCAAGATCTATGAAAAATTTGTCTTGACCCAAATTGGTGGTTCACATTGATTTCCTCTGATTTTTTACGCTACATCTTTTCTTTGTTATCTAATCTATAAATGCAATAGGCAACATATTATTTTGCTTTCATCATATTGTGTTAAATGATTGAATCTGGCCTGTAGTCTAAAACATTTAGAAATGAGGCATCAGCTCACCTAAGGTACAGTAGATGACTAAATGGATATGTGTTTAAGGTGCATGTCCACATTATATGAATCTGCATTTTGCTGCAGTTGGTGATGTTCGTAGCACATAAGGGTTTGTTGCTGCATGAAGGCTGACGGACATGACCAACCTCAAACAAAGTTTTAACTTAGTTGCTTATCGTAGTTGCTTATCAATTGCTTCTTTATCTCTTGAAAACTGAGTCTTTGCTGTTCTACTGCTTTATGCATTTCACATGGGGAGTTCTACTGCTTTCTGGCTTTTCAGTCTCCCCATACAAAGCTGTTATTTTATTCCTTTGCTTTTCTTGAACTCTTCTCTGTCCTGTTTCCCAGAGCTATGCGGGGCTTATGTCTGCTGTGCGACCTGAACTTGCTGCACTAGCTAATATGCGCAGAGTGAGTAGTTGAGCTTTGTGCCACCATGTGGCGCTGTTGTTCTGTCATATTGTCTTTCTCAGTTTGCAGCACTAGGTATAAACAGGACCATGCTCCTTGTATTATGGCAGTTTGTTGGTTTATTTTCACAAAAAAAGGGAATGCAGAATGTTGTTGTTTAAAAATTGCAACAAACTTCTAAAGTCTTGTATTTTCTCCAAAAGAAAATTCTCTTCTCTAAGTCTCACTTGTTTTAAGAGCAAACACTGCCACCTGCTGGTTTTCCATAATGAAAGCACCTCTCTGGCTGCCTGTGACAGCTATTCATGCCGTTCCAGCTGCAATTGAAGAGTCCATTTCCAAAATGCTCTATTTCCATTTGGGGAAAAAAATCATTGCCTGGAGTTTGCCATTCAGTATATTTAAAATTTAGAGCATGTTGTCTGTAAAGGTGTTATTGGTTGGTCAACCAAGGACTTAAGTTGCCTTTAAATTCTATGCCAATGATGACTGTAAAAGTAGGTGTCACTTTTTTCAAATGTTGGCTATCTCATTTTGGAATTAAATGCTTCAACACCATCAGACCACCAGAACAGACATCAAGCTGCAACTTTCTCATTCTATGGTTTTATCTAAGTTGACATTGCATCTGAAAGACCACAATGATGTATAATGTATTCCCATATTCACCAATTATTGGTTTGGATGCAGCAGGCTTAGTACAACTCCAGGAGATGGAGGTGAAGTGTAGTGAAGGTCTGATCGCTGCTGAGAACGCATATAGAAGAGAGATTCTAGAGAGAGAGAGAGAGAGATTTCTTTAGAGAGGATTCTCTAAAAATACAAGCCAAGTTTCTACACATGCGCTCACCCTTGTTTAGTAGTACATTGTATAGTTACATGCGATGCTGCACATGGTAAATTCCTTTGTCTTGTCTGTCTGTGTCCATTTCTGTGCATTCATGCATTGTCTGTCTCTTTTGCGCCCTCCCTAGCTGTGCAAGGTGTTTGTGTTTCCTTCCTGTGTCATTTGTTTTGTTAAGATGTAACAGTGGGGAGCTCCTCTCTCCCCCTGCGTACGACTGATGTCCCCTCTGCTCTTTTTCTCCTTCCTTTCTCACCCTCTCTCCCCATTTCTCCCTCCTCCCCCCCTCCCTCCACCTTCTTTCCAACTTATCCATTTTCCTCCTGTCCTCTTTGCATCACTTTTCTCTCTTTTCCCACCTCTGTCACCCCTGTTTTCTCTATTCTCGCCTCCTGTCACCCTAACTTCCCCCATCTATTCCTTCTCTCTTGCCTCTCTTTCTCCCCTTTTCAACCCCCCTACCTCTCCCTCTCCCCCTCCCTCTCGCGGTCTCTCGCTTCAGGACAGCACCAGTTCCTCGGGGTCAGGAGAGCTGACAGGCTTCAAAGAGCTGGATGACCTCAGCCAGGAAATAGCTCAGCTGCAGAGGTGAGCCCCTGCACCCTGACTAGCAGGACGATAGCTTTGTTTGCTCTTCCTCTGAGAAAGGAGGGGCTGCAATGAAGGAGGGATGGTGAACTGGAAGCGATGTTCAGGCACAGGATCAAAGCTGTTTTACAAGTTCAGTGATATTTTTTTATTTATTAATTTAACCTTTATTTAACCAGGTGCTCCCTTTAACTTTCCCAGTGCTTTGCCAAGAAAGCACTGTCACCCTAGAGCCTTGCTCTGGGGCAAGTGAAGTATCATCCTCATGATGCAACTAATCCCCTCTCTGTTGATTTTCTCTTTGATGTTTATTCTATGCAGTTCTCTCTGTTTCCCACAATTCATGTTGCACCAATTCATGTTGCACCATCAGTAGTATTTGCAGATAACTTTTAGGCATTTTCTCATGCTTGGAATACTAGATGAGTGGCATTTACCACATCAGGACAATTTAGATGGTCAAGTAAGCTGACAATCACAGAAAAGTGTACTATTGCTTTCCTGTGATTTTCTAAACTTTCTGGCACTCATTGCGCTGTCCTATGTGGCTAACCCCATCCATCTCATTCTCTAAGCAGGTGAAAACAAACACTATCACTTATTTCCAAATATTATTTGACACGGTCTGTCTGAGCCTTTTAAAGCATTGTGTTTTGTCGACATTGGCTTGGTTAGGAAGGAAAAACATAATTTGTTATATTCTCCCCTTGGTCTTCTCCCATTTCTCACCTACAGGGAGAAATACACGCTGGAGCAAGAGATCAGGGAAAAGGAGGAAGCCATCAGACAACAAAATAGTGAAGTTCAGGTAAGACCGAACAGAAATAATTTACAAATCTTCCATTTATTATAAATATCATGAGAGTAGTATCTCATGAGTGAGGCTGCCAGTCTGTATTAATGCCTGTAACCAATACAAAGTTAGTAATTCTAACAGATTTACAGTCTGTGTAGTGGAGACATGACAGCAACAAGAATACAAAAAGTTCTTTGTATATGACTCACGGACAACCTAAAAATACATAGTGTATAGGGGAAACTATGAGCAACGGACAAACTTGTGAACCCATCTGGACAATTTTTTCCTCTTTATTTATTTATTCTTTATTTTGTCCCACCTAGCCGTGCCTATGACACACATTCCCACCACTCCCAAATACTGGTGTTGGGGAAAAAAAATGCTTTTCAAAGGTGATAATGTTGGCTGTATCTTGAGATCCCCCTCAAGAAGGTTGTCCACTTTAGCATCGTGATTTTTATGTGTTTAGATACACATGGAGGGGCAGCACTAAGCAGGAAAAATACTTGATTTGTCTCCCGTTGGTAGATTCCCATCCAAATTATTTTGAGATTAACTGTTTTAAGAGTTTATAACCAAGTAAAGCTGATGGTCATTAAGAAAGACCGGTAGCATTGCTAGTTAGTTGAACCCTGCAACAATCTGTGTTTGTGTATGTGTGTGTGTGTTTGTCGGCCCCTCAGGACATGCAGAACGACTTGGACAGGGAGAGCAGCAGCCTGCAGGACCTGGAGTCCCAGAAGCAGGATGCTCAGGAGCGGCTGGAGGAGATGGACCAGCAGCGCTCCAAGCTGGAGGGAATGCTCAATGATGTCAAGCAGAAGTGCCAGGACGAATCCCAGATGGTTAGAAACTTGACCCATTATAATACTATACACATAATACTAACAATAATAATATTAGCTATGTTTGTGTTGTGTTTTGTTGTGTTTCTGTTAATGTGGTGTGAATGTGTGAATTCCTGCGCTTCCTATAAATCACTTGTCAATCAAACGGTGTGTCCAGTACCGTGACATTTTTTCCTTCGATTTTCTGTTGATGAAGTTTGAGTTTCTGTAGACGCCGCTCTTTTCTTTGTCAGTTTAGCCATGGTGGCTATCACTGCTCATCCTAACTACCCAGTCGTTCTTCTGTTTATTCCAAACAAACTGCTGTTGCTGCTTCCAGAAACATAAAACCATCTCTTAACTATGTGCCAGAGAATTTTTCCCGGGAAAGACCTACCCAGCAATGGGTGTTTAAAAACAGCAGAAGCTTTCATGAACTGGGTATTGAATGAATCACTACTGTGTTATTATCAATTGATGAAAAAGTAGCAAAATTGACATTTACTTACATGAAAATGTCATAGATTATTACTTTCACAAAGTTATCAAGTGTTGTAGAATACAATTAGCAGAACATATCGAGTATAAAGTAAGTTTAATAAAAAAATTAATAAAATAAAATAGTAAAAATAAGCATAATGGGACCCCTATCCTATTATAATACCAACACCTTTGTATTGCCATGCATCCTGTGGATTGACTTTTAACTGTTACTGCTTTTTGTGAAACTTGATTTGTCATAACAAGCATCCAAATTCTATAAAGTTATGATCATTAGGTATGAGGAATCGACAGTTACAAAATCTGTCTCTCTTTCTAACCCCCTCCTCCCAGATCTCGTCCCTGCAGAGCCAGATCCACTCTCAGGAGTCGGACCTCCAGAGCCAGGAGGACGAGCTGAGCCGCACCAAGGCGGACCTGAGCCGGCTGCAGGATGAGGAGGCCCAGCTGGAGCAGAGCCTGCTGTCTGGTCGCGTCCAGCTGGACAGCATCGTTAAGTCGCTCAAAGCCACCCAGGATGAGATCAACCAGGTCAGTGCAGATGGATGGACAACAGGTTACATAAGGATGTGCTCCGTCCCAGTACATGAACACACCTACTTTTGGCAAATAAGCTCTTTGATCAATTTGCGGTTGTGTAAGAAGAACATTGGTAGTGAAGGCTTTTGACTTGATACAAAGCTAGCTTTCACTGTTCACTCAGCACACTGTGCTAAAGTATTAGTATGCACTGAAGCACACAAAACAAATTTGAAACGCATAGAAGTGAAACTGTTAACCTTCTTATGACACAGTGGTAAGTTGATCAAAGAGCCGATATGCTAAAAAGTGGATGTATTCCTTAAACTATTGATTGAAAAGCAAAAGAAACGGTTTGCTGAAGAAATTGAAGGACATTTTTGAAGAGATATTGTTTGAAATTATATTTTCTTTTAGCTGCTTCTACATGCTGGGAAATTCTCCAGAAGGACAGTTGTAAATCCTATTGAAAGAGACAGTGGGGGGAATCATGCAGTCTATTGTATGAAAGCAGACATGGACTCAACCGTCTTTTGTGTGTTTGTAGGCTCGCAGTAAGCTGTCCCAGATCCAGGACACCCAGCAGGAGGTGACCAAGACCATTGAGCAATACAACAGCGCTCTCAACGGCACCAATGGAGGCAGCATGACCAACCTGGCTGACATGGGTGAAGGGTTTGCTGAGAAGGAGAACGGAGGCTTCAGAAGCACGGTGAGGAGATTGGGGAGAATATACCATACCATACCAAACCATACTGTGGTATCCATGGCGTCCATTCCCTTTCATTTCAGTCAATTCAACAAGTGGATTGTCTTCAAAATTTAAAAAACTGGAAGTATTTTGTCACAAAGGTTCTTATATCAAATCTATGGAGACATTATGAACATTCTATTTTAATATGCGAGTTGCAGCTTCAACTTCCATTTTTAACTGAGAAACTGAAAGTAGTCCTGTGTTTCAGTGGGTAAAGCACGGCACTATCGCTTCCAGTGTGAAGGGTTCGATTCGCACAGGGGCCGACTAATGCTAAAGATATGTGCTGTCATGGAACTGTAAGGTGCTTCGGATACAAGCATCCACCATATGGCATATGTAAAGAAAGTGAATTGTCCCCACCCTCGCAACATACTGTCCTGTATCAATGTCTCACTTTGTTTTGCTAAAATATAGTCGCTGAAAACTAGAAATTTGTCAGTTTTCACTCATTCATACCTTAGTGCAAGAATTGGCTAATGTTGGATACATTGTAATTAATTTGTTTTTCATTTATTCTTCAGGATGACTCTTTCAAATCTAAAATAGCCATGTTCAACAACAATACCCAGGACCCCCCAGCAGACCCCTTCCAGACAGAGGACCCCTTCAAGTCAGACCCCTTCAGAGGTCAGAGTGCCTTCTTGAATCTTTCTCTCTTTGCTCTTTATCTTTGTATTTCTTATACTTGTACTTCTCTATGGATTATGGCTGATCTCTGCTCTCTTCACCTTTTGCTTGTTGGCAATCTAGGAATCAAAGCGTATTCTGCTGTTGCACTAATTTTGAGTCACTTTGATTAAGAGTTTTAGCTAAATGCCTAAAATGTAAATGTACCTACAGTATAGATGACAAATTGTTGCTGTTTTAATGAAATCAAAATGTTTGGCTTACGCTCCAGTGTGCTGGAATCCATCTTGTTGATGGATCACAGCAGACCTCTGATTATTTCCTGTAAGACGTTGTAGATGTGTCACATTCAGACCCAGCCAAGCCAGTTGCTTGGACAATATTCATTCTTCCTTTTAATCATTTTCCTTTTTCTAGATCCATTTGGAGCAGATCCTTTCAAAGAAAGTGATCCCTTCAAAGGCACCTCATCTGAAGACTTTTTCAAGAAGACAGACAAGTCGAACCTGTTTGGATCCTCAGATCCCTTCAGTAAAAAACCCACACCGCCAGCCAAGGTAAGAGAGGTGTTTGGCACTGTGTCCACCTCTTCTTTCTAGCTAGTAGCACTAAACTGATGCTTGTTGGAAGTGCTGGTCATGGCTCATGTAGTTGCTATGTGACTGTTTAGAACCTGTTGGAACTGTAATGCTCTTTTGCTAAAAGTTGAAATGTTTAATTGAAATGCTCTTTGCTGTGTTTAAAGACATGCTAAAGCTGACAGTGCTGATGGAAACATGCAACAGTGTGTCTTTGTCCATTGTAGGCAATTGGAAAAGCAAACCAGCCCTCTAAAGAGAGGTTCCTGGTGGACATGCAACCTTGTGCTTTGTGTGCGTATGTAAACCAGGATCTTCTGAACTGGTTACTTAGTTGTGCTTTGCCTCCTTGGTTTTTTCAGCCGAGCCCCTTCGGCAGCGGTGACCCCTTCACATCAAACAGCCCAAAACCAAAGGATTCAGGTACTTTGTTGGTCCCAAGCACAGTGGGACCACTTTTGTTTGTCTGTGCCAAAATATTTTCTAGTTTCTTGAATTAATGTCTCTGTGTTGGTTCATGAATAGTCAGTCACCAATACTGGCTTTTTCATTTTACCAATAGTGATGCTGATAGTTTTCATTCTTCTTCCGATTGTCTGAAAAACATACATCATATAAAACTAAAACAGGTTGACAAAGATGCAGTATTTTGTTTCCTAAGCTCTTTGCTGTCAATTTGAAGATGTAAGCTAATTTCTAACTCGTCGCAACTATTGATGGTTATGAAAAGATGTGAATGCCAGTGCTGGTGAACATGCGTTGAATATTTCTTTTTTGTTCTTGCCAAGTCACTTTGTCAAGTGAAAGATGCAAGGTCATGCTTGGACTTAACAATACGTGAAGATTTCCCAGTGTGTGACATTCACACTATAAAGTGATGTCTGAACGTCAGCGGCAGTTCAAGTTGTGCAACACTACTCAAAGAAGCAGTCATTCTTTGCCATGTTGGGTGACGTGTTAGATTTAGATTTTATTTATGGGGGCATTAGGGGCAAACAATTTTTACTCACTGTGGCTTCATATTTTCCTGTGGTTTAGGACTATTTTTAGTTGAGTACCTACGCATTTAACTACTGGCCAACTAAAAATACTCCCCCTACCCTGGAAAAACAGGAGGCTTGCAGGAGCCAAGCATAACAGAAACTCTGTGACTGCTGGTTCTGCTCTACTAGAATACACTGCCACTCCTTCTTTAACCAGTTCACTCCTGCCTCTGTCCTGTCTTTATACCCACTGCTATTGAACTGCTGTGCCTTATTCGGTGAGGAAGTTGTTTTAAGTTAGCGGCTACCGCTGGCGTACGCACTGCCATGCTACACACCTTCAGAGGAACACAGAAGCAACTGTAGACCCGAGCAGAGTCATTTCATGTAAAAGAAAACACTGCGTAATGCACATGAATGGAGTCTTTTGTGGCCGCACATTCACAACAAACAGATTCCATTACAATGGTTTGTTTTTTTTCTGTAACCATCTGCAGTTTTTTCATTAAGAGGCATACCAGAGTGTTTCAAAACAACTCGGACACAGTTCTGGTTAACAGTAAGCCAACTGACGCCTTTAATTAGCTAATCAGATGCATACGTCAGGTTAAACAAAACCTCTGCTTTCCAGGTTTCGCAAAATGTCATGGAAAATTAAACGGTCATGCCACATACTCTTGCTCTGAAAATAGCATGCAGGCCCTTTCAGAATAAGCAAGATGCAGAGATTATTTGAATGTGCGGTTGGGGCTGAACTTCATTATAGTTTCTTGGTCTTTCCACAAACGTATTCAATGTTCCAACTGTATTTCAATGTACCCTGTCATAGATGTCTTTGGGACAATGGACCCCTTTGGTAGCAACTCTTTTGGAAGCAAGGCTGGATTTGCCGACTTTAGTCAGATGTCAAAGGTAAGCTTGAGGGACTCATTGAGTTATGAATCAGTTGCACCATAAAGCATATTTTTCCACTCAAGTTGTAGAGAGCTATGTTGTTAATTTTGCTCTCATCATGAGTGATTTCTTAGTTTTCCGCCAATCTATCACATTTATGAAAACAGTTCATGTGGTATGAGTCCAGAGGCTCTATATTTTGGCTGACATCTCTGTTGGAATCATCATCTTGAATGATCGTTGGGGGATTGTTTTTGTCTCTGTCTTGGTGTATGAACAGAAGCCGGACAACCCAGTGCTCCCACCAAAGAAAAATGTGCCCAACCGGCCTGCACCTCCCTATGGTAAGGCTTGATTTTATGTGTGTGTGCGTGTGTGCTTGAACATGACTGTGCTTGCCACTTAACTCTACATTCATGGTTCAGTGATGTTCACAATTGGCATGCAGCGTTGGATTTAAACCAGTTGAAATACATACCGTTTATCATGCCAAGATCTGTCATTTTGAAAAGTCATTGTAACTATATTGTGCAGTGTTTATTGGAGTTCTTTGCCACTTTTAATGGCTGCAACCGTCACAGAAATGTCATGGCGACAGTCAGTTGTGTCAGCATTTTTTTGGGTGCTCATTTGTGGTTGAATCTTGTCCTATAAAACAAGCACTTGGTGTGCCCTGCTGGTGTGCAAAAAAAGCACTTCCCTATTCTGGTGAGGGTGCAGAGAATTGAATTTCTTCTTTTGAAGTTGTAAACAGGAAAGCTGTTGGTACAGATAAGGCAGCATTTTGGGTTTACAGTGTGACGACGATGTTGGCATTATTAAGACATTCACTTAGTGTTGTTGCCAACAACTCAATTAGCCGGTTAGTTCTTAAAGTTAATTCTGTCAACTGTGTGAGGAGAATGAGAACCACCATCCTCTAACATTCAAATGTATTTTGCCTCTTGTTTGGTGTGTGTTGTCGGTATCTGACGGCACACTACTACCCACAGGCCATGAACTGCATATGCCCTTCCGCCGAGATATTGTAGCTGTTCACCCTTGGTGTACCACTACCACACAGTGGAGAAGAGCATCCACACACACCATATAACCAGCTAGCTACAGCTCCACTGATGCTCTTCAGACACTGAGGAGTGAGAAGCCCACTGCAATGGGCTGTTCTCAATGTCTGTATCACAAAGAAAACTAAGTTCTGTTCAGTTAAACAGCTGAATTCAGCTAATTGCCTACAATTGTGTTGCAGAATCTGTTGACAGGGTAACAAGCATAATAATTAGTTAGTGTATTTTAATATAGAATATTTAGACAAAAGCTGATTTTGCTACTGTTACATTGTCCCTAAGTAGACAATAAAGCTCTTTGTTTGCTAGAAGCCCTCCAATTTCCAGATGTGGCCTATGTGTCATTTGTACACAAAATTCATTAAATTGGAGAAACAAATAATTAGGGTTAGATTATTATGCTCTCAATATGGAAAATGTGTTAAAGTTTACTGGAGACATGGGTGGGGCCATCAAGTAATTATGTGTTGCAAAAAAAGTGACACTGTGCTTGTTAAGTTCCAGTGCTTCAGTACGTTTGACTAAGTGTGGTTAACACCTTTTTTAGAAGCAATATTACTTTCCCACGGGTAGCTATATATGCCATGAGCTTAAAGCTGTTGTGTTCCTATGCAAATATAGTAACACAGTGTTACTCTTCTCTTTTTGATGCCATCTTTAAACTGTGAGCCTGTTTTTTGTTGTTGGTATCTGAAGTCAAGACACTAAAGTCTATTTTGTTTCATGGATTTGGATTTTCATTTGAAATGTCCTCCTTCTCCAGTAGGTATGCTTGGTTTGAGTCCGTCAGAGCCATTCCAGGGCATTCGCTCCACAGCAGACAGTAAAGACCCTTTTGTTACGGCAAACTCAAGTAAAGCATCTAAAGACTCTTCTGTGGGTTTTGCTGATTTTGGCTCTGTAAGTGTAGTTCACTTATAGTTTTCTGTTCGGTCGAGTATCCCTGTCTGCATGAGCAACCGATCTCATGATCTCACTCTTCAGATTGTGGAGCTGAATGCCATGGCCAGGCTCAGTGGTGTCAGCTTTTTGTTGCTTTCCATCACGCAGTAGCCTCGACTTTAGGAAGCAATCACAGGATTGCCGTGTTTACTGGCTGTTGACTAACAACTGACAGAACATCTGAGAGCTTTTTAAGGGCTTGGTGTGGAGGGATAATAGGTGTTTGCATGACTGACTTGGATAGTCCCAACACTTGCCCCCTCACTACGTCTGGGTGTTTTTTTTGCCTCCGTCAGCCTGGCAGAGGGGCTTGCTTGCTTGCTATCGTCTCCGGCTTCAGCCTTTTATAGGAAGGAAGGATTTATAAACTTCCAAGTTCAGCCAGTTTGTTAGTGAACTTGTCTGGTCAGGTAACACTTGAGGAGCATTTTTCTATTCCTGAAGTACAAGCTAAAGGCTTATTCGCTGTCAAAGCATGATATGCCTTAAAGCAGAGTTACAGTAGGGTAAATGAGGCTAATTGTCCTTGGCTAACTCTCCGGCTTCCTTGCCGTCCTGTGTAGCCTAATGGCTGAGTCTGCCCTCAGGTAGAGAGATGTTGCATGGCAGCTTTTTGTGTCTTGTTTTATATCATTTGACATGTAATGACTTTATTTTATCCCTCATGCCAGCATGATGGTTGTGAAAGGGATTTGTGCTTTTTATATCTAGCTTTGTATTGTAATTTCTTTTCTCCCAGGATCTGAAAGTGCCGAGGTAAGACAACACGAGGGTGTGGTGGTCAACTTAAATCCTTTGCATGTGAAAAACCTGTCCACACTCTGAATGAGCTCAGTACACTGATTTGTGCGCACTTTTCTTTTCAACTGAGATCCTCAAGTCACATTCATCTACACATTGAATACAGAGGGGGAATATCAGACCAATATATCACTGTGTATTGTGCAAGTATCAGTTTTTACACCGACATATGACTATGTTATGGTGAACTCGTATTGTTGCTTTCTTGGCTTTCTTGTGACCTATAAGTGAAATATAAATGGCTCTATTTCATGCATTCATATTTCTCAACTTACTGCTATATGAAATCATTTCAAGTTGAAATTGTAACTGATTTGTATATCAGAGAAACATTTAATTCAAAATTTGCATCCATCATCATTATCTCTGCATCATATTGGTAATAAAACCATATTTTTTGTCATCTTGCTGGGTTCCAGTGATTTGTCTTGTTTGTGTGTAGCTCTGTGCACGTTCCAGCCTGCATCTTTACCCTGCTGCCCATGTCTAATGTTTGTCCGCTCCCCTCACTAGTTTGGAAATGAGAGCCAGCAGCTGGAGTGGGCCAAGCGGGAGAGTGAACGTGAGGAGCAGGAGAGGCTGAGGAGGCTGCGGCTCCAGGAGCAGGAGGACTTGGAGCTGGCCATCGCGCTCAGCAAGGCCGACATGCCCTGACCAGACGACACCCTCAGTCTTTAAGTCTCCTTTCTTCTGACTTACAACGCTCCACGCACTGACGACAACAGCACCGACACTGGCCCAACATGACCAGCAGCCCCTACTACCACTTTCTGTACAAGACCAGACTGGCCTCGTGTCAAATGACTCCACATTTAGCAACCAGTTAAGGTTCAGTGCTCCCCAACTACATGGCAACTATAATCAAGGACAATACAGAGCCACTTGATTTCAGCCTGGCTGCGTCTTGTAGAACATAGCGATTTAATGCAACCCGAACCAGTTGGCTACTTGACTACAACCTATATCTAGCTCTCTATCTTGCTATGGCTAACCACCCCGTCTTATACTTAAGCCTTTTTGTTGCAAGGAAATCAGCCTTTTTAAGCATATTTTATTTTGTTTTATTATTTATACACAAGAGCAATGGATCTGTGGTTTATGAAGTACCTGTAAATGCACTGTATAAACTGTATTATAACCTTTAATTACTTAGAAACATTGATATTGGAAGTCAAACCATACAGGCTAACTACTCTTTTAGCCTGTGATGAGTTTGTCTGATTTCAAGTGCATATGTTGTTTTTGCCTTGAGAAACCTCTTCATGTAAATAATATAATTTGATCATGGTTTTACAATGTTTTGCCTTGCGTATCAGCCTTGGAACAGCAAAGTCCATCTGTAGAACCCACCTGTCTTAAAGGCTATACTAATGGAGCTTAATGATTTGATCATTAATGGCATGGGTTAGATTTTTATTTCAAATGTTATAGTAATTATTTTAAAGTGTTTTTTTCCATTTTTGACTACATGTCTATTATTTTTGGCCCTGTAGTACATTTATTGAAGAAATGCAACAATTCTATAATCAAAATCCTTAACATAATTATTTATCCGAAAGCAGAAAATGGTGATGTCCTAACATTGCTAGCATGCCAGTACTTTCCCTATTCTAGCAGATGACAGCAAAAGAACTAGTAATCTCTTGATATACTTGATCTTGGGTTAAATGTGGTTTAACCCCATAACATTGGTTGGCTATTGTGTGTACTATATGAGGATACTGTTAATAATCATTGAGGTCTTCCTTCCTAATGGATGAGGTCCAGTCCACCAGGAGCGCTGTTACACCACCACTCTGATGGCATGTACAAGCAGGTTGTATTCATCAGATGGTTTAACATCGGTTGCCTTGTTGTAATCCCCAGAAGACTTGCACTCCAATACAATTTACAGCCTCTTTGAAATGGATACTATGTAAACCTTAATTGTTTTTACTGGTGCTGTTACACTTAGTTTTGTCCTTTTTACTCATAGATGCATCACAATACCAGTGATATGCAGAGTGACATCTGGTTGCAACTTGAAGATTTTTGCTTGTCTGTCGACATCCAGATCAACCATTGTGTCATTTGTTTTTCTGTTCAGTCATGTGATGTAACCTGGTTAGAGGATATGGGTTTAAATGCCTTATGATATTGCATCCTTGTAATCTTTCCATTGTAACACTTATCAGGTTTATTTGGCACATAATGTATGTATATTCCAGGCCTTCTTGGAGATGTACAGCGCCTTATTTATCCAGCATCAACATATCAGCATTCATATGTAATATTACATAGTATGTCTGTGATTATAAAAGAAATCCTCTGAGTTTTGACTTTCTCAAAACTGTAATAACTTTTAATATAATAAAAGCAATTTTAACATTCCTCGATCAAGCTAAGTGTTGTGCTTTACATAAACTATTGCTAAAGTAAACGTCCACAGAAAGTAGTTTATCAGTTATTCTTCACAGTAAATCATGAATATCTTGAGTGCAAAATAAATGCTGCATTAATCATAAATATAGAATTTACATAGTAGGCCAAGAGAAACAGTGACCTTGCATTGTTTCCCAATTCACACAAATACTTACTCGATTGTAATTATTGCAGAATAATGAATTAAGACTAAGAAGGGAGGACTTTGGCCAACTCCATTTTCTCATTCTTAAGACTTAATCTGCTATTATTTTAAAATGGCTCTTATGTGGAAAGAGTATGTAGTGATGTTAAATTGAATATATAAATATATATATTTTATCTTGGAGTTGTAAGTTGATATTGGAACAGAAAAGTGAAATGAGAGTGATATATTTGCATTTCACCATTGAAGTTATTTTTAACCAAGTCTGTACTTCCTCTTTTTTTTTTTTTTTTTTTTTTTTTTTAAATTTGGTGAATTCTGGCAAGATGTTGGGCACATGTTTGACACAGATCTTAGTTTTTCCACAAGTGGCCCTTGGTTGGCCCTAAATCTGCACTCTTTACATTTATGTTTTATTGTTATGAGTTAAGTTTAGATACAGCACTGGGGAACTGAGTGGCACCACGTTTGATGGAAGGTGTGGTTTTATTGAGGCATATTTAAAGTTTTAAAATTGTCAACATAACTGGAAGAAAACCATTTTGTCAGCTATGTAACCAACCACATACTTCATGAAAAATGCTGAATATTATTAATTTATCTATACTTTTTTGGCATATGCCATCTGGTTCTGATATATCTAGTCAATGCAACCTTTGATGCAGATGAAATGAATGCGCACTGACACCATATAGACATAATATGCAGGACTCAGATACTTTGAAACTGCAGTGCAGAGCGACTCTGTGTAATTGTAGTATTAAGGTCCTTTGATGTCCTACTATAATTTCTACCCATCAGAAAGGGAGTCTATGGGCTGCCTGATGAGGGTTTGCTGTGCCCCTCTGTCCAGACGGCTCCTAGCTCACTCTGTAATTATGGAAATGGAGTGTTTGTATTTATAGGCTAAGCCCACAAGCTGCTGCCCTTCTCTGTATTGCAGCTGCAAAACATCACAGTGTAAATGAAGTGCCCATGTTTTAAAACGAGAACGGGTATACAATGGCAACATGTATAACTCATTTAGTGTAATTGATTTGATCATCTGCAGGTCTGCTGCACCTATTTATGTTGGTCCTAAGTGAAGCAGGGAAACTCTTGTTCAGTGGGTGGATGTGGTTCATTACACTGCAAAGTGTGAACAAGTTTCATTAGAACATCTTAGATGACTAAGCATTGATGTGTGTTTTGCTGATGTAAGGAGTTCCCCAGACAAACGTTCAATTTCATTGTTTTAATATTTACAATAAATACACAATTTACAGTATAAAATCCATGTACATATCTATATAAATTTAAGTAAAAAATAACAATGCACAGGACATCAAGCCCTGATAGTGTACAGAGGGGCTGGACCCAGCAGTTTGGAGTTTCACACAAGAAGATACAATATCACCCAAGTGTAGAATGCAATAAAATAAAAAGTTCAGGCCATTCAAACATTGAGGCAGTTTAAATAATAAAACATTGTCTTTGCACATATTTGGCAATTGTATGTGCATTTTATTCCTGTCCACAAGAACTTGTCTTGTACTATTTGGTGGCCATGTAGTTCTGTCATGAAGAGTTTTACAGTAGCACAGTCATAGAAAGGCACTTTGTGTCAAACACAGCATTCCAGTTTTATCAAGGAAGAGTATATACAGGGCCAGCCCCTTATTGGTCTGCTTGCTCTAAAGCAAACCAATAAAGCTTTTCTAAAGCTTTTATATAACCAAAGTAGTACCAGCTACGTTATTAGAAAATAATAACACTAAAACTTTTTCAATATATAAAAAGACTTTGGTCATGTGGAGAACAATTTAAATAAAAAGAAATCAGTTGAATTACAACGCACATAACAGACCCCATGATCCCCAAGTCCTTATGTGGGCTCCTTCACATGTGTCTCTTCATGTGAAGGGCCAGGTGGTCAGACCTGGAGAAGGCGCGCTCACACAGGTGACACTGGAAGGGCCGGTGGCCGGTGTGTTTGCGGAAATGACGGGTCAGCTCGTCGGAGCGAGCGAATTTCCATCCACAACCTTCCCAGCTGCAGTGGTATGGCTTCTCACCTGCGTGGACAAAGAATGAGGAAACTGTTATACACTGTGCTGAAGGGAGAAACTCTAGCAAGACAACCGCCCTGTGCGTAATTGCGCGCATAATGCATATGGTTATATTTATCATGAGGAATCAAGTTCAAACTTACCGGTGTGAGTTCGGTGATGTGCCTTCAGATGGGAGCTCTTCGTGTAGGTTTTGCCGCAGCCAGCGAACGTGCAGGTGTGCGTCGCTGTCCGCTTCCTCGGCCAGGTGCGCCGTCCTCTCTTGGGCTTGGACTCCAGCAGCTCAAGGGGAGATGAAGGCGGTGTGAGCATCACCCTCTGCGCGCCTGGCTGCATGCCGAGACCCTCCTCGTACATGCCATACGGGTGCGGACCGTGGTACGGCATCTGCATCTGGGGTGCGGGAGGGTGGTGCGGGTAAGCCGCCGGCGTGTGATACTTCTGTGGGAAGTTCATGGACTGGCACATGGGTGCCTGGCAGTCCGAGGCCCCCTGGTCATCGGGGCTGAGCGGCGGGGTCATGTTGCTCGCTGCCCGGGGGGAGATGGCGACCCGGGGCTGCTCGAAGGACATCATGCACGAAACGTTCCCTTCTTGCTTGATTTTGCTGCAGCTTTGTGGCACCATGCCCAAAACGGGACCGTAACTGTCCATGGGTGGCTCCACTTTGATGCTGCCAACAATGTCCGGACGGGGAAACTGCGCCGTGTTGACATAAAATCTTCCCTGGACGCTGGCGTTGCGCGTAATGCCATAGCTGCTGTCTCCCTCGGAGCGGAGCAGCTCAGTCATGAGGCTGGTGCTGTACGGCGGCGGCGGGGAGCGGTGGTCGTCTGCTGGGTAGGATGAGCTTCCCGTCGTGTACAGGTCAGCTGAGCCCACATATTCCGTCGCGCTAACCGAGCCGGTTGTGTTGGCGAGAATAAAATCCAGATCCAAATAGTTACTCAGATCCTCGTCGTCCTTTCTGCTGTGGCTGTCCAGGTTCTGTACCATCTCAAGCATGGAGCAGCTGGAGGAGACTAGCTTGTCCATCTCTCCTTTCCACCTCTGCAAAGAATGAAAGGATAGAGTTAGACATATCAATAATATTGTTACTGTAAGATAAAATGTGTGACAATGTTACACTGCAAAAACAAGTAATTTAGTCTCGGATCGAGTCTTAAATTCCTGTTTTTCTGGAAACAAGTGAAACAATCTGCCAACGGGGGTCATAATTTCCCTTGATTCCAATGCAAATCAACCTGTTTCAAGACTGTTCTCTAATCAGTTGGCTTGACAGTATAGTGATACTATCCTCATGCCACTTCTCGAAACAGGTGAAACTGCTTTGGAAACAAGTGAAACTATCTCATCCAGCTGGCAGATTTTTCCACAAAAAGATTTTAAGACTAAATAACTTTTTTTTTTTAACTTACATGTTCCCAAGTTTTTTCTCTTTGGTTTGAGAATGTCGAAAATGATGGCAGCATCACTCCGGATAAGGCCATCGTTTTGGTGAAATAATATCTATCTCTTGTCAAAGTCGCGTAGAGTTGAGCTTCAGCCGCACCAGAGTTGTGCGCCTATTTCACTGTCGCCTCTCCACAGCTGCGCTTCAAAGACATGAACAAGTCTGGATGGTAGGAGGTCCTCCAAACCTTATAAGCCGACCAATTGTACGAGGTCAGGAAACACGTTCAGGATGTTGGTAAATTTAGCTCTATATAAAGCCAGTCCTGTATAGTGAGCTTGGCTTAGTGCTCTCTGTGAGACTCAAGGCAGCTAAGGAGCCTATAAAGTGGAGAACCTCCCCCTTATGGTGACGCAAACACTTGGACCAACCCACTTTTACTGGAGTTGGAAAAAAGTTGCAAGCAAATTACCCTAACACACTCACAATATACCATAGATACTTACGTAATGTGCCGAAAAGAACAGGCTGGAGAATGTATAATGACAGAAACTGCCGGAGGTCATCAAACAGCTGAAGTGCCTATCAATACTTACATGAATCTGAATTAAACACCAAAAGATGAAGATACTGCTGATTTTTGATCAACAGTAGTCGAAATATATTTATATTCAGTGTACCTAAAGCTCTGGAAGAAAAGAATCAGAGAATGGACATAAAAGATTGACCTTAACCAGTTTACGTTATCATATGGCAGTCAGATTCCCTGCATCTATTATCATTTGTCACCAAAACCTCCAAACGTATATCCAGTAAATTTCTAGGGAGTGGAGCAATAACTGATCACTGACAACGCTTTATTATTTGATCAGTATGATTGATTTGCTGCCTTGATGTGATTTTCTTTGGTTTTGGCTTCCATATATATTTCTGTCGATTTTTGCTTTTCCCCCTCTAACTTGTAATGATAAAAACTACAAGATCAAATCTGCATTTAGTGCAAAGGATACGGCTGAGGTATTTTGAGTGGCATAACTTGCCATACCCAAATGACGCACATGCAATTAAGCAAAGGCTTTATAACGACAGTGATTCAGTATATAAAAGTATTGTCTATCTATTAAATACGGCGTGGGCCGGCTGATAAAAGTCATCCCCATTAAAATAATAAACTAAGTGAGAGATATTCCTCGAGCTGCCTACACCTGTTTGGCGCGTCCTGCTCTCGGCTCATTATCATTAATGGAAGATGGTTTTGTTCCTCCGCAGCAGGCTTGTCCAAACAGGCGCCAGGCTCGTCTGAAACGGTTTTCACGGCTTTCAACGCCCTCAGCACTCGTGATGTAAACATGATTTAAGGTAACATCCCATTCAGATGTAAATGACGGGGATTGAGTGTCGATGGGGTCACATTTACATCACAACTCTGTCTGTTGCTGTTTCTCTCGAGAGATCTCATCTCTGACATGAAGAAATCCAGATTGTTATCTCAGCAGGACGCCACCGCTACAAGAGTTAACCAGGCCAACTGTAGCAAATCTGAGTCATTTCTAAAATCTGAAATAAATGTGACACATTTATTGTTTCTCAATGCAAAAGCAACCACCTGAATTGACATTAACTTTGATCTATGGATGTTAAGATTAGTACTCTTTTCTGGCATCATATTGAAACAATCGTTAACCTATGATACTACATAGCTTTATAATATTCATATAAGAAATTACAACTTGGGCCACCCAAATAATTTAGAAAGGACAAAAAAGCAGTGTGGACCATAATCTGTTTTAAAGATAGGCTACTGTATGTTTTCTGACAAGCCATACCTCTGCATATTTTTTTGTTCTTTTGATTGATCTCAGTTTTATCATATCTCACAATCAACACACTGACTATTTAGTTAGAACACATAGCCCACAATAATTTAATCCAGAAACCCAGCAGGGCAAAGGCAGGTACAGTTAACATTTTTTTTAAAAAGAATAAAAAAGTAAAGGCAGCCAGTGTGATGACCTGAGCAAACACACAGAACATCTGAGCTCAGCGCCTCATGACAGACTGATCGCCTCTCATCAAGCTGTCAAATCCACCATCACCGCCGACTCAGTCAGCACTGGCTGTGAGCTTTCCACATCCTGATCCCCGATCTGTGCTGCTGTGTGTGTGCGTGTGTGTGTGTGTGTTCAGTGGAAAGTGCGTCACATGGCAGGGATCCAGTAAGGCCGGAGGAAGTGTGTTTGACCGGCTGCAGGACGGCTGGCCTGATGTCTGAACCTCTGACTGTTGACCCTGACCCAACACTCCTCCTCTGCTACCAGTGAGAGTCTTTTCACTCGCTTTCCACCACTTCCCCTCTGTCAAGTTTAACGCTTAGTAACGCTGAAAAGCTGTGTGATGCAGAACTTAATCCATTACTTAAATTAAACTCTCATTGTGTGATTATACACATCTTAAAATTGTATTGTAGGCCTATAATATGCGTTTCGTCCTGCTATGTGATATACTTCTTTCTGTAATTTCAAAAGCCTGTTAAACCTCTTGCTGAAGTGAATAGAGGGCTCTCAGGTCCCGTAACGTAACAAACCCTCTGGTGGCCATATTGGAGGTTCTCTGCTGTTGGACAACAGTGGCTGTGAACATCTGATCGCGTTTCTAAACGTACAACTTGACCATCTCAACAGTATCGAGTATCGAGTAGACATGCTTAATTTCTGTTTTGGTCTCTGAGCTGATCATTTCCCCACTGATATATCTGATTGATTTTGTGTTCAGATAATGTCAGTTTGTTAGCCAGCGAGCCAATTGGTTAACTAAACTGACTCTTCCCAAGCTACAACTCAGAGTGTTTTGGAGAAGATCGTAGATACAAATCTACCTTATCAGACCATTATTTAGCTTTACTTATAACACTGAATTGAACATTGAATGCTGAATTGACCTAAACTCACGCCACAACAATCTTTTTCAGGTATCTCTCTTTTTCTTGCCCGGTTGTTATATATTTAGTCATCATTTGCACATTGCCAGTTCTCCAATGGATCTACATGATGGCATCAAACGGGGTGGAGAGGAGATTTATGACGCAACTGCAAAGCCTCTATTGTGTTTCAAAGCTTCATTAGTCAACTTTGCACATTGGCGGGTCCAAATGGCAGGGAGAGGTTTGGCTGGTCTGTGATCACTTTATACCAAAGTATAGCAAAGGGATGAGAAAGGCAAAAGATCTAACGTTTGGTGAGTCCAGCTTTCCCTGGAGGGAGCACTCACTTAATGTTTAACAGACAGTTTAGTATTTCACTCTTTAAGTTTTGATTTGTCACTTTACACAAAAATCTTGCCTAGAGGTTTCAGTCAAAGAGATTGGTAAGAAGTTCATAATGATGTGATACTTAATTGAAATTCTCTTTTCACCTGCCCCCTCCACAGTGAGGTCAGAGGCCAGGGTCAAATATAGATCAACACCATTGGAGCTGGTCAGTGTCTTGCTCAAGGACACTTCAGCCTCATGTGGGCCTCAAATTGGACTTTCTCTGCAGAAGAGGAACCGTTCACATGCTTGTGTGAAGGAACTGGGCTGCATGTGGATGAACAACATTTCCACAGAAGCTTTTGAAAATCTCTTTCCCTGAATTCAGCTTTACACAATAGTTTTATCATTGGGCAAGTCGACATGTCATTTCACAATTGTAAAGCTTGCACTATCGGTGCCGCTGACTATCTGTCTGAGCTATCTGAATGCATATAGTGATAGAGTGATGAATGTACAGTATGTAGAGTGATAATGTGGAGTGTGCACTATCCTTTTACACTTAATGTGAGGTCCTACTGTCTATATACTGTACTTAGAGGCACACATGATACACCTATATACCTTTATACTTGGTCCCTGCACCAATATCACCAAGACAAATTCCTGTAGAATCGTTGTACTTGGCGAATAAAGATATTCTGTTTCTTAGTGCACTTGCTCTCACCAAAACTTTCCCACGAATAACCTTAACAATAGTGCTGAGACTCTTAAGCTTTCTCTTCTGTATTTTTATTCAAGATAATGTTGAGATTGCAGTCTTTTATGATGACATGTAATCTTACGTTCTGTGGACAATAATCCTTTTTACAAAGTGTGGGTTAAATGGCTCATGGTATAGATGTACTGTATGTCTCATTTTCTCCATCTGGAACTGATGAAATCGTGCGCCGTCTCTAATAGGCTGCCGGGCCGTTCAAGTCACTATGAATGATAATACACGCATGCATCATGTCTGTAGGTTTTCCGTCACTGCGGTGAGGATTTGGACACATCAGCTATGCCTCATGTGGCATACTGTTCTAACTTCCATGGAAAAACAGTGTGTGAGTGTGAGAGCGGCAGCCTTGGGTCTGCGCGGGACGTCCTGCCCGAGCGAGAGTCAGTGAGAGTTTGAGAGTGAGTGGGATTCTGCTCTGGGCTTATATAGCCCGGTTATTTTTAACCGCCCACCCCTTGCTTATTACAGCGTTTCCCCCCCGGACCACTCAGGAAGCACGTTTGGCTCTTTTTCCTGCTCACACGCGGCCAGATTCAAACAGAATCAAAGAATGATAGCATTGAGGCTCTCCATCCCCTGTTGGAAAAGAAGGGGGAGGGAGAAAAAAAAAGAGGGGGAGAGAAATGTTTAGCAGAAAAGGTTGGCACGCGCCAATGGCGTGACATTCAAAGAGTTGGCTCCAGTCCTGCTCCAATTTCAGAGACCCTCAAATATTTGTAAAAAAAAAAAAAAAAAAAAACGACAGGCAGACCTGAGACAGACGTGAGCACACACTGCTGCATTTGTACCTGGGGAGCATTCACCACGGTCTCTTCTGGCAATTAGCATAACCAAAGAGCAGTGGAGTTTCACTGTTGAAGACAACTGTCAACAAACACACAGTAACCGAGCTGCCAGTAGCCTATATAGTCAATGGCAGTGGACTCATTTGAATAGTGTGTTGCATAACACTGCCTGATTGTTTACATTGTTAAGCTGCAGAAAAAGTAAACCAGTTGATACTGGAGAACACAGCAATCCCACAGCAACTAGTTCCAATATGTATCTTTATCTAATCAATGAGAATAACATTGAGACAATCCATGAATTCTCTAGTTTGCCGTTTCCTGTGTTATAAAGACTTTAATTCAACAGTTTAATTTCAAAAATGTTTTATAGCCACTTGTTAAAATATCTAATAACTTGATAAATGTTACTTTAGAATGAATTTCGCTTTTATGTCAGCATCATGTTGTGCCAAGAGGTGTCACAAAACGCTTCAGCTGTATCTGTGGGAAAAAAGCTTTTAAGACGTAAAAAGTCAATCACTCTAAATTGTGTTCGAGACGCTGTTCGATGAATATAGCTGTTTATCGTACACACATTATTGAGGTGAGAGTTTTGAAAACAAAGGGTGCATACTGGCCCGTGTTGCATTCCACAACACCTCTGCATTAAAACACCCAGCGTCTGGCTTCAACCAAACCCAAACATGTGTCTCGACAACCAACATAGCTTTCACCAAGTGTTATGGAAACCCACCTTTTAAAAATATGCAGCTCACTCCGGCTAACATGGCAGAATAATGACTACATGTGGATATAATTGAGCCAGTGGAGCACCGGGGGGATGGGCCCCAATTTATTAGCTGTTAACACCGGGAATCATACTGCTCTCCCTCGTCACACCACACACACATGGCTGCCCTGGCTGTGAAAATGTTTTTTTTTCTTCTCCAAAGCGCTAAGAAAGGTGCTTTTTATTTGATAAATGAGAATGGACAGGCTCTCAGTGGCTCGGAGTGGGCCGCTCTGCCAGCGCTGGAGTGTTTTCAGACCCGTGACAATTCAAAGTGCTGGCCTGCTCTCACCGTACATTATGAAATAGAGGTTATTTTAACATTACCAGTGCTGCTCGTGCTTCCTCTTTACCTCGAAGCTCCTTCATTTACATGTCTTACAAGGTCATGCATGAAAAGAGCCTTGTGGATAATTAGGTCTTTTTCTTGAAAAGAGCAATCCACTTTGCTCTGTTCTCTACGCATTGATTTTTGCCCCGTCTAATGTGAGCAGCACAACACGACTGATGGATCAACACTTGGAGTATGATGTTACTGTATAAAGTGGAGTCTATCCCGCTGAAAGCCAGGGGAGGCCTGTGTTTTTTCTCTCTGTGGGACGACAACCACAGACCTGTGCACATTTGAACATGCCGAACTAAACTGTGCCAGCTGTTCAAATAGCATAACCCCGGCCTCGACACAGGTTCCCCATTGAAGCCCCGCTCCACTTGATTGAGTGATCCAGCCTGCAGTGCACTTTATAGTGTACACACCTCAAAATGGCGACATTTGTAAAACGCTAATAAAAACATTCCTGCAGCAAGGAATGCTCCAGGTATTTCCTCCCCTACACCTGGTTACGATTCCTTGAGTGCACTCGTCTGTTTTCACAGAACCGCACTCTTTTAGAGAGTGGATATTGATCCTGTACATGTGAATGGTGTTGTGTTTGCTAAATGGATGACATTCAAAACTTTCAGTCCCTTTATGTCTTCTCAGCCCAAACTGTCAGGAGCTTTTTGGTGAGTTGGTTGGGAAACGTTTCTGCGAGTTACAATGTGATGATGAAATGAATCGAGCTACTTAGTGAGTGGGAGACATATCACATGAAATCAAGTGGGAGGCAGCGACAGGTCATCAGCTGAAGCGTCATGAACAAGGGTCACAAAGTCAGCCTGGGTTTTTGACAACATAAAATTGAGAAAGCCAAGGTTGTACGTGCAAAAAAAGTCCACCTTAACAAGTCATAGAGTCTCATAGTTTTCTTAAACCAAGAGAAAAATTCTGCCAGTGAGGTGAGATAACGCCACTTGCTTCCAATGCAGTTTCACTTCACACTTGATTCTACAAAATCTTTGAAACAAGTTTATTTGTACCGGAAACAAGTGAAATTATCTAACGCCATTGGCAGATTCGTTCACTTTCGAAAATTGCGATTTTAGGACTCAATAACAGACTAATTGACTTGTTAAGATGAAGATTTTTTTGAAGTGTGTGAAGGCTGAGGGATTAAACATCTACATATATATATACTGTATATATCTCCATGATAACAGATTCAAGGTTTTTGTATCAGCCACGGCAAGACTCTGTGACTAAAAGTGATAATACTAAAAGTAATACGTATGTATAGTCTACTGTTCATAGCATGTTTGCACTGTCCCCTTGTACTCTATTTCAGGTCCTGATCTAAACTGTAAAGACCTATTACCAAATATCTATGTGTGTTGAGCCTGGGTAAGGGATAATTAGTCACTCAAATCCAAGTCTTATTGATCCCCAGATTAAATCTATTATCTATTTCCCAAGGCCAGGAGGAAACCTGGCATCAGGCTTCTCTGCCAGCTCTCCTGTGCTCAGTCAGCCCCTAACTCGTCGCCCTGTGGCACCCAAGGGGTCAGACAGGTTCCTCTGCACATTGAAGATGCTATCTCAAAGGAGCGCAGGGACGTTAACCCTGAGTCAAACTGCCATAAAACAAAACTCCCCTGTTTCTGAAGCGGGTGAGGGGTGGGGATGATGCTGATGGATGGTAGTAGTATCACTTAATGTCGGCTTATAGAGTGTAGTATGGAAACTGTATGAAACTAAGTCTGGAGCTGCAATGCGAGCCTCGGGTTGTTTTTCATCAGTTTCAGTTGAAGGAACTGAGAAGAAAAAAGGTGATGAGGTGATTTGTGTAATTCTTTGACTGGGTACAAAATGTGCTGAATCAATTTTTTCTTCGTTGGACAGTTACGGCAGTTAAAGGGAGTGTTCAGGTGCTGAGGGTGTATCTACAACTGAGTAATTCTGATTTTTGGGTTGGGTTGCAGAAAGGCAGTGCAGATAACAACCTGTGGTTGATAAACAAACGAGATCCGGTGTGTGAAGACCATTTGGCACGCGCAGTTTTCAGAATTTGATGTGTCCTTCTTTCAGTCTTGCCTGTTTACAGGATTTGGGGTTTGCACTGTGGTTTGTTACCCGACCAGGTGGGCCAAGATGCAAAGAACATATCCGCGCCGAGTGTGCAAGATGTGTGAAGTGTGCTACCTCAACGGAGAGAGTGGTTTGCTGAGTCACATGTGGGTTTCCTTTCAAACTTTCTTTTGTGGCTATATAACCTGATTTAAAATCTGAATGAAGCCATTTACATTCAGGATTGTCATACAATTTAAATAGGCCTATAGTAGCTTTTTACTGCTGTAGCAGACCTTGAAATACCCCCATAGTGCGCAGCATAATGTCAGAAAATAGCTTTGAAAACTCTCCCAAGGAGTGAAGTCAGTCATATTACCTCTGAAGCCACATACCTAATGGATTTATTTACCACACCTGGCTCCAATAAATGGCACCAAAGCGCTGGTTACTGGTCTATTTAACACTTCAACTAAGGTATAATTAGCCCACTCTAATGGCTTTGGGGCCTCACCTGACTGGTTAACTTCAAACTCCCTAACTCCCCCCTCCTCTATTCCCGCTGCTCTTTAATAACCTGTATCTTGTGTATTATCTGTGTCTCATCACTCACTTCCTGAATGGGGCCCCACATTGATTAGGCTGTAATTTATGGGCTTTTTTGTGAAGGGATTGGGGGGGGTAGAATAGACGGGGCACTGGCACTTATCATAGTTGAGATGCTAAGGAGTTAAGACTAAACTTCTTGTGTAGTCATAATGTAAGAAGTAAATTCACATCATTAGTAATATCTCAGAATGATGGTGATAATGAATGGGAACACTTATCTGTTACATGCAATAAATAATCCATGAGGAGGTTCAATGCATATTTGTCTGATATGTTAAGACAGGGTCAGGTTTACACTGGCTTACTGCCCTGCAGCTGGCAGTGGACAGTCTCTCTCTCTCCGCCTCTCTCTCTCTCTCTCTGCCTCTCTCTCTCTCTCTCTCTCTCTGCCTCTCTCTCTCTCTCTCTCTCTCTCTGCCTCTCTCTCTCCTCTCTCTCTCTCTGCCTCTCTCTCTCTCTCTGCCCCTCTCCCACTCTCTCTCTCTCTGCCTCTCTCTGTCTCTCTGCCCCTCTCTCTCTCTCTCTACCTCTCTCTGTCTCTCTGCCCCTCTCCCACTCTCTCTCTCTGCCTCTCTCTGTCTCTCTGCCCCTCTCTCTCTCTCTCTGCCTCTCTCTCTCTCTCTGCCCCTCTCCCACTCTCTCTCTCTCTGCCTCTCTCTGTCTCTCTGCCCCTCTCTCTCTCTCTACCTCTCTCTGTCTCTCTGCCCCTCTCCCACTCTCTCTCTCTGCCTCTCTCTGTCTCTCTGCCCCTCTCTCTCTCTCTCTGCCTCTCTCTCTCTCTCTCTCTCTCTGCCTCTCTCTCTCTCTGCCTCTCCTGCCCCCCCCTCTCTCTCTCTCTCTCTCTGCCTCTCTCTCTCTCTCTGCCCCTCTCCCACTCTCTCTCTCTCTGCCTCTCTCTGTCTCTCTGCCCCCCTCTCTCTCTCTCTGCCTCTCTCTGTCTCTCTGCCCCTCTCTCTCTCTCTGCCTCTCTCTCTCTCTCTCTCTCTGCCTCTCTCTCTCTCTGCCTCTCTGCCCCTCTCTCTCTCTCTCTCTCTCTCTCTCTCTCTCTCTGCCTCTCTCTCTCTCTCTCTGCCCCTCTCCCACTCTCTCTCTCTGCCTCTCTCTGTCTCTCTGCCCCTCTCTCTCTCTCTCTCTGCCTCTCTCTCTCTCTGCCTCTCTGCCCCTCTCTCTCTCTCTCTCTCTCTCTCTCTCTCTCTGCCTCTCTCTCTCTCTCTGCCCCTCTCCCACTCTCTCTCTCTGCCTCTCTCTGTCTCTCTGCCCCTCTCTCTCTCTCTCTACCTCTCTCTGTCTCTCTGCCCCTCTCCCACTCTCTCTCTCTCTGCCTCTCTCTGTCTCTCTGCCCCTCTCTCTCTCTCTCTCTCTCTACCTCTCTCTGTCTCTCTGCCTCTCTCTCTCTCTCTCTGCCCCTCTCTCTCTCTCTCTACCTCTCTCTGTCTCTCTGCCCCTCTCCCACTCTCTCTCTCTCTGCCTCTCTCTGTCTCTCTGCCCCTCTCTCTCTCTCTCTCTACCTCTCTCTGTCTCTCTGCCTCTCTCTCTCTCTCTCTCTCTCTCTCTCTGCCTCTCTCTATTTGTACGTGGGTCAGGTTACTACTCTAAGGACTGTTGACGTAACCCGTCCATGGTGTGTTTTATGACTGACTCTCTTATTCATCAGCCAACTGTTCCCAACATGTGTGATCATCGTGTGCTGTCACTGTGAATGGTGAGCGTAGGATACGCACACACACACACACACACACACACACACACACACGCCCAGCACTTAGCAACGGCACGTATGCGCAGGGAGGCCGACGCACAGCGCTGCTCATTCCTCAACATCTCAGCCTGTGACCATGTGGGCTAGTTTAAGGGGCAAAGGTCATCTGTGAGGCGTCCTGGAGTCCGTGACCTCTGGCGAGCTTGAGCTCCCCTCCTCCTCAAACTTGACTGACCACTTAAAACTCACCTGCGCGCTCCCTAATCGCCCATCAGGCCCGTCTTGTTTGTGGCTCAGCTCAACTGTCAGAACCTGTTTTCACACTGGCTAGTCACAGGACCTGTTGGCCGCGTTGTGCTCCGAGCCACCAGCGCTAACCACTCAGATAATGACTCTCAGCTCTATTAATTCTCTTTTTGTTGTTGCTCCTGTCTAAGCCCTCACGGTCGGCGGCGTGTCTGGGCACTTCTCTGCAGCAGGACAGGTCATGTACTTCAACCTGCGGCAGGCCAGGGGATAAACACACTTGATCCATAAATGTGCACTCAGTGTGAAGGAGAGCCCCGCAGCTCCGGGTGACATTCTCAAGCGCAGCTGCTCTGTTTAACCCCGGGCACTGCAGCAGTCAGCAGCCAAGACACGGTGCGGGAGTGTAAAGCCTTCCTAATCTACCTGCATGGCATATTATGCAATTCAGACATTCTTCTGTTAAAGCGATAGAGATGCTCTTTGATGATAAGCCACACGCAATGAGAGGTTTTGTGAACGCAACTTTATTAAGGAACCGCATTCTGGCACAAAGTAGAATCATTGTTACACAAATGATACTGTGTTTGTTTGAATGTGTATCTGTCCCAGCAAATAAACCAAATGCAAATACAATTTAAAGAGGCGGCGGAACAGTTTTCCAAGTTTTGCTTCGGGGTTTAAAGTAGTCAAATATGGTAGGTTGTATTTTGAGTGTTAGTAATAGAGAGGTGTACTCTGGTTTAATGCAGCTGGTAACCACTTCCTGTTTTTTTCGAACAGTGAATCTTCTCACAGTTTGGCCATAATTTCCTGAAGTGTGTGTACTCGTGTGTGTGCCTGTGTGTGTGTGTGTGTGTGTGCCTGTGTGTGTGTGTGTGTGTGTGCATGCGCGTGTGTTTTTAAAAAAACTGATGCGGCTTGCATGTTTGCAATGAGCAATCACAGTTCCTCTCTACTACATTTTGGGCTGATATATAAATCTAAATTTTAAGGGAATAGTGCACCATTAGATGTGTGTGTTTGTGTTAATACAATTGTGTATGTGTGTGTGTGTGTGTGTGTGTGTGTGTGTGTGGTGGATCTGTTTGTGGAGCGATGCTGTAATGGAATAAAGCGAGCGTCCATTTTGTCTGAGTGGTATGTGTTGATGCTTCTTTGTCTTTAACACTGTCAGGAAATTATTTACCATAGAACATTCTGGTATCATACTGTAATTTTCCCGCTCAGCCTAAACAGTACCATGTGAGATCTGCATCCACACTGTCCTCTTGATCTCCCTGCATCTCTCCGTCGGGCTTCGTCGCCGAAAGTGTCGACGGCTTGGACCTCACACACGCTCGAGACGGAGATACCGCATTCTTGCCTTCGTCGAGGCCCATGTCGAATGTTGTTTTTCAAATCACGGATTAACGGGACCACATGTACACCAGTTGTGTATATACAGTGTGTCTGAGAGAGCCAGGGGGACTGCCAGGCGTAATTTGTTTTCGCAGGCTCGGAGGTCGACCGTGCTAAGATTTATACTCATCTGGCGTTTTGCGCTCTCGCCCCATTGCGTTGCACAAGCCTGACTGATATGGTGTTGGCCTAGAAATAGAGCGAAAGGATACACAGCTTGTCCCGTCCTCTGCCTTGAATATTCTGATGAGGGCCTTTGATTCCCGAAATATCATGTTTTGAATCTCCTGGAAATACTGCAGCTGTCTCCAACAAGGTCTTGTGTCTATCTTTTAAATTGGTAATTAGTTATTGCTATTCTCACCAAACAAACTCAGTTCAAAAAGAGAGAGAGAGAGAGAGAGAGAGAGAGAGAGAGGGAGAACGGATAATCTAGCTTGCACATCACATACAGTAGGTAACCCACATACGCCACAAGTTAGAGAAGTGGGCCTGCCTTGTGGGGGAAGAGGTTCTCCCACAAGGTTTTGAACACAGAGATAAACAGCACTTTTTGCTGAAAATAGAACTCCTTCATCTGTACTTGACCTAGAATTTGTGCGACCACACTGAGGGTTTTTCTACCCAACCCTGTTGTTACCTGGTACTGAACAATTGAGGAGAATTTCAAGTGGTTTAAGAACGTAAGAGTAGCTGCAAGAGGCTCATCCAGCAAGGCCTTAATCTGAAGCAAAAAAAACAACAAAACCAATGGAGGGTCTTTCACCAAAAACACCAGTGGATAAGCTGTCCTCCTCGGTCCTGAAATATCCTCATCACAGGACAAAATGGGGTTATAATGGAAATGTATGGCAGGGTGTGGTGTGTTATGAGGATCCCACAAATTATGGGGTGGTGGGGGATTGTTCTAATCCAGCAAACCAGCACTGCGGAAACAGAGCTGCCATTTTGGAGAAGGGGAAGGAGCCAGTTATTTCCTGAGTCCAGGCTGAGATCTATTGGACTGGGGGGGGGGGGGGGGGGGATGACTGTGTGGGCCTGGTGTCATGGTTTTGAGGGTTTTGGGGGTTTTGTGACTACACATTTATGAAAATACCTGTCAGTAAGATTGTAGGAAAGCTTTTAACAGTGTAGAGGTTATAATTAGGGACAGTTCTTATCCAGATTTATGTCTTCTTTGGATTTCCCACCTCTCAGCAGGAAAATGTGAAGGACAGGGATCAAAGATAGTCTGCTGTATGCGTTTTTCTTATCAGAAATTTAAGATTTCAACAGTTAGCTCCATCCATGGCGTCATTCTTCACCAATAACTCATTGCACTTGAACAGCTAAAGCTTTCATCAGATGTTCAGAGGGAGCAATGTCCTGGATCATGTTGTGTTTCTGTGGCGCGCTGCTTTTCTTGGAATGTGCGCAAGCTCTTTGATTGTTCTGTTTCCTGAGATTTCAGAGGCCCTTTGTCTCCGCCCGGTCACTCGCTAATCAGGGAACTCCGTCACAGCTCCCCTAATGTCACCCTCTGTATTATGATATTTTTGGCTCTGCTCTCATGCCTCTCAGCCCATTGAAACAAAAATGGCAAAAGCTGGCAGGAACAATCACCTTTTGGAATGTGCGCGGTGAAAAAGAGCCGGTGGCATCACAGTATGTGTAACCGCTCCGTCACGAGGCAGAGGTCCAAATGTAAATACCTTGTCGAAATGCCAACGCAAAAATAATATTACACCCCTTTCAATAGGATTTTCACCTACACACTCCTGAATACTTTAGTATGATTTATGGATTGGTACAGTGTAGCCTACTGAACACACTGATCATTTTTCTCTGTTCATGAATTGTGCGAGACGGTATTGGCTTATGCAAAGACTGGAGAATCATAATGAGGTCAGTGTTTTTACACTCTGGGTTTCCCCCCATCTTCTTTTGCTTAGACTGTGGTTTCATGATGTGTTATGGGATCCATGAAACAACAATGAAACCAGATGTGCTTAGTAATGCGTCTATGTACAGTCTTAACAACTTGTCAGGAGTTGAACCGAGCACACCATGTAGTCAGTGTGAAAACTTTGTGCCGTCTAAGCTTTCTGGAAGGGCCTCTGTTCCCTTTTATACCTCCTCTTAAAATAAGCCCCCTCCCATTGGCTGAGCGCAGCCTGGCCATTGAATCACATTGGGCCAATTAGAGAGTAACACTTCCTTTACCGTGAAAGATGTTTCCTGTTGATAGTAAACGTGGGGCCTGCTGAGCAGCAGAGGAGGGGGGAGCCTGTTGAAACACTGCCAGTGTTTCCCTGACCTTCGTGGCCTTCGCGGCGGAAAAACTGATGCTGTTGGTGGAGTGAGGTGTGTGTTTTGTCTGAGTGTGAGTGTGTATGTGTGTGTGTATGTGCATGTGTATGTGTTAGCGACACAGAGGCCTGAGGAGAGGCGCTGTTCGAGCACAGACACACAACATGGATGTGCGACGACTCTGACTCATACTTGCCATGTCATGGCTTCCCTGTCACTGAGCTGGCTGACGGCAGACGCTGCTGTCTCACATGCCAGTGCCAAACTGACGATGTGAAGTGGTTCACTCCCTCTGGGAAACACAGATCAGCTCAGGCAGATCACATTCCAAGGCTGTATACAGATCTCATGTTTAACTCTTTGCGGCACAGATGTCATCTTCTCACAACCATCTAAACAGTGTGAAACCACATGGGATCTGCTTTTCTCCCTTTTTAGACGCCCGTGAGAAGATCAGATGCGCGCTAAGTTAAAAATCCCATTTTTGGCTCGTATGTGAATGGAGTCCGAATCCAAAAGTTATATCTCAAAAGTTTTGCTAAAGATTTTCTGTCAATCGATATAACCAATGGGGTTTCAACACCCAGGATCCCCCCCACGCCCACCTGTTTCTGTGGCCTGCAGGGACTCAGGCTTGTTTACCTCTAATGGGACTGTGCAGCAGAGTGAGGCCGGGGGCCCGACGGTTGTGGCCGCAGGTTGGAGGAATGTCTACCGTCTGGACGGGAAAATGTAATCAGCTGAGATCAGCGAATTAGAGGCCGGTTTCTCTTTCTCCCTTTCTCGCACTCTCACTTTCCCTCTGTGTGCTTCTCACGCATGCAGGCGCTCTCACTTTTTCTCCCTCTCTCTCTCCCTCACTCTCTTTCTCTGTCGTACACACACACACACACACACACACACACACACACACACTCTTTCAGATGAAGAAAAATGACACCTTTTCTTTCAGCTATTTCCTCTGTTTTTACATACTTGGGCCTGGGGTACAAGAGGCAACCTTGTGTTTTCATGTGACAAAACACACAGAGGTCTGTGTGGATTCGGGAGAGGTGAATAGCCTAATTCATCATTCGGGGTTAGGCCTGTCTAAGCCTCATCTGGGAATATCTCTATCTGCACTTAAAAGCTGGGACTGTTGGCGCTGTCTCTTGAGCTTAAGGAAACTACAACTCAGTCAGGTTCTCTCTTTGACTGATGACTTCGCCTGGGAATCGAAATTCCACAGTTAAAATGTGGTTTCACCCAGGAGCTGCAGCCGGCATTTCTCCTCAAAAATCTGCCAGTTTTGACCACCGAGGCCCATCTACAGAGGAAACAGCATTTTTGCCTAATCCTTTAGTTTTTTTTTTAGCTACATTCACAAAAGAAACCCAAAATGCACAATTGTCATCAATATATGTATCACACTGTATATGTTGAACCTCACCAGTGGCATTACTCATGGTAAGTAAGCCTACGCAGTGGACATTAGGGTAGCAGGTCAGCCACAGGCATGCTCACCCAGTTCCCTAACTCCTCTGCTGCCCGTCACGTACACTCACTCTCACACATTCTCACTCACTCTCACACACATGTTGATAACCGCACTTGTAATGTGAACCTTACTGCCGAGGAGAGCAGGCCTATAATTACAGAGCGATGGTGGGAAAGCCATAATCACAAAGACTCAAATAGAAATCTGAATCAACAGATGATTCCAGATTGTTGCGTTCCCCTCTGTTTACACAAGGTCGCTTTGTCTCAGGATCGAAGCTGGAAAGCCATTGTCCCCGCTGGAAAAAAAAGTTGAAATTTGCGTGTTCGAGCGGCCCCTTTAAGACGCCCGTAACCGGTGATGTGTAATTGTCGTGCTTTTATGTTTTGTGCTTTCACTCAGGAGCCACATCAAAGACGGTTTTTCTGTCCCAGTGCAAGCAGACAGACAAAGCTTTTTGTGATCCTGATCGGGAAATCTGAATGAAAAAATTCAGAATTAATTTCAATCAGGGGCAAATAGTGAATCGTTCTCCTGTGTAGAGCAGCTTACAACAGATGCCTCAGTGTGTTTCTGCCTTACACACACAAACACTGCATTTCCACTATTTCAGCCTGGCTGGCGGAAACCGTTAAATGAGCAGAAACTATGACACCTCCGTGGTATGAAAATTAGACGTAATGCACATTTTCTTTCCATATAAGTGTATGTTGTTTTAACTGGAGGTTTGGTCACCTGTTTATAGACTTGTTGATCATGCCTGAGTTGCGCTGACCTGTACAATGAATTGCTGGCAGAGTATTCTCTTCACGCAGACCGTTTTGTTAGCTTTTTAACAACGCTCGCATTCTGAAATAAAACTTTTTAATTTCCTTTTCGCAATAGCAGCTGGTTTGGCTTGATTTAAATGCGGTGTAAGATCTACATTTGGCCATTTCTTTGAATCCGAAAGCATTGAACTCATTTAGCAAACACACAGAGTTTGTGTGCAGTTCATGTGACAAGTTTGTTACGTGATTCGTCTGCATATTTCTTTCCGTTGACCTGTCAGTCGTTCAAAGCTCAGAGTCGTCACTCATCTGCTGATATCACTTTTAATGCAATACCCTAAACATGTGTCAGAGATGACTGTTGACATAAATACTTCAACTGATGATCATCAATGGATTTACTTGGAAGTTGAGAAAGTTTGAGTTCATAGAACTTGAACTCAAATAGCAGCACGTCTGATTTGTTTGATGCCTTGTTGAGCAGCTTAAACATGTCTAGTGCTTCATGTTTGTGTTGATTGATTGATTGATTAGTTGAATGATTGATTGATCAATCAATCTATTGACCAAGCCATCCATCCATCCATCTATCCATGCATCCATCCAACCAAGCATTCATTCATTCATTCATTTAATCGTTCATTCTTTCATTGATCCATTCATCCTGGTTCTGCCCAAAGAACAGCTCTGCCTCTGTTTTTCAACAGCTGAACTCTCGCTTGTTACTGTAGCTTTAAAAAAACTACCGTTTAAAACACTGTCGTTGCTCAATGGCAATTGCCTAAGACACCCCATTCCTTGGAAATGAATGCGTGCCCTTGTTCCAAATATAGTTTTTGCCCGCCACCATGGGCTGCCATTTGGTCTGCCATTTCTCAGGGTTGTGGGCTTCTTTAATGAGCACTTTGATCCCACTCAGGTCTGGCGCTGGTGTTTACGCGACCCTGGAGAAAAAAAAAACCTGCTCCCATTCTCTACGAGAGACCACTGGGCTGTGGTGTCCAGTGTAGCGGTCACATCGCGGCCCCGGGGACCTCATCCTCATCCTCAGACCCCAGATGACCGCAGAGAGGTCCGGCCTCACTGTCAAGTCACGGCAGGGCGGATTGACTCCAGTGAAGGAGAACAGGAGATGACAAACATACACTAGACAGGGGTTATGGGGGCCAAACAAATTAAAGTGATCCGGAAACACGTTCAGGCTACCTGTCCACTTTCTTTGGATTAGTTTACCATGCAAATGTCAAGGGGCAGATGGTTTCTCTGGGTTAATTTATAGGATAACAGGTGGTCTTTATAAGGAATTCCCTTTATCAGTCCCATAAATTTCATAACTATGCTACAACAGCTTTTTGGCACTACACTATACATTTTATTTCCAGCATGGCTTTGACATGGAGCAGCTGTGTTGTGAGTGCGGAGGGTTTGAATTACTTTTTAAGTCACTGCGTCTGCGTGCTCTCACTGTAACGTGCATAAGCTCCGTAACTCTACAAGTGCTTTTCCTCCTTTCAGTTCCTTGGGACTTTACACTGCAAAAAAATCATCATCTTATCAAATCATTTTATACCGAGTCTGCAAATGTGAGTTTTCGCAAAGTGAAAAATCAGCAATGGGGGAGATAAATTCACTTTTTACAATGCAGTTATGCTTGTTTCAAGAATGTTTCAACAACTTTGTAAAATAAGACAGATTACGGCCCTTGTTCAAGGTTAATGTCATTTGATTCAGGAAGATTTTTTAAACAAATTTATTTGCATTGGAAACAAATGAAATCACCTCAGCTCAAAGCTATCTTAAGCTATCTTAATCTTTTAAAATGGACAGGTTTTTTTTTTTTTTTGCAGTGTAATAAAACCATTGATTTCCCCAAGGCATCAGCAGGACTTGCCACATACCACCAATGGATTACCAGCTCTATTGACTCATATAATGCAATGACGAGCTTTAATTATCAGAGCAAGAGCACTGGATGTTCTCGAGGTAATCACCGTTTGGCACAAAGTTCTGCCTAATGTCAGGTTAAAGACATCTTGGTCTATTTCCTCGTTAACCAACCCACCCTTAACCTAACAAATGCCTCAACTGGAAGGAGCCGCATGGCGCAACTGTATATGCATAGTCTTGGGAAACACAATGAATAAAAATGTCAGATTGCATCAGCGGTTATGCGTTCGCATCCGTATCCGAGAAACTGCACGGTTCATTCACTTTGAAAGATTAATCTCTAAATCCTGTTCGAATGGGAGGACAGGATATGCAAAGCCTGTATAACCGCCGGGGTTACAGGTGTGCATATGGTGTGTGTGTGTGGTGTGTGTTTGCTTTGGCCGGATTTGACTCGAAAAAAATGTGAAAACAAAACAATATAGATACACACGTTATAGATATATATATATATATATATGTATATTTTTGCATGGGTAAAATTAACACCATGACTTGGGCGGTGCAACTGTCTCAGGCTTGGACAATGTGATGGGAAATGTTTAGAGCCAAAGCAGAGAAGACAACTGGAGTGTTGACTGAGTGACTCACAGCTGGGTTTGTTGCTGTTTGCACTTGGCTCTTAATCACAGGAGAATACGGCCATGTGACCGGGTGGAGGAGCAGGATCCTGCAGCAGGTAGAGTGAGATGGACAGATCCATCATACCACACGCACGCACACGCACACACACACACACACACACACTTGCTTATGTAAGAAAACAAAAACGTGTGCAAGAAACCAAAATTGAAAGTTAAGTTGGTGCATACACACGCACACACACACACAGTTGGGTGTACACTACAGTTATGTGAGAGACAGATCAGTGTAAATGTCTGTCAGGCTGTATGAAGTCCTTTGCCTGGACTTGCCTGTTGTGTGCCCATCCACGTGTTCTGGATACCCATGTGCCAGTGGGAATGAGTCACGCCAGACAACGTTGTTTGCCCAAGCCGCCGTGACTCACTGCGTGCAGGATGGATGGGACCAGGAATGTCGATCTTTTCTCATGCTCAACATGCAGTATCTGTTTGACTTGAGCTTTTGTGCGGAGTTCCTATCTGCATTTTTAGCGTGCTACCTTGGTCACATCCACCTCGAAGACAACAGCAGATCTCTCTCTGCTCTCTCTGATTCTGTATCTTGCATGCCACTCAAGTCTTCTTATTGTGCGTTCATGTGCTATCGGATATATCGGAAAAACACATTTCCCACTTGGAAATTTCTCGGAAACGCCCTCCAAAGTCGGATGATTAAGTTGGAAACTCTGAGAAAATTTTGCCACCCGAGTTTCCGAGTTATGACGCAGTGGTGACCTTTAACCTTCTCAACAAAGCGAAAAAATCAAGTTTTGTGTTAGTCAATAGTAAGAAAACACATACACATTGCCTTTATAGCAAGTTTGTTATTAGCCAGACTAAGCTAACATTTGTTTGAATGAAGTTTGTCAAATTAGCTTGTTAAACTGCAGGACTTTTTGTGTCTTCTGGATTTGATTTTTTGACATAATAACACATGAATCCAATGCTGTTTAGCAGTCCTGGATGTCAGACCTTCCCACCAGCACATGAACACACCAGTAATGAGGGAATCTGCTGTGTTTTCTAGGCAGAGCGCGCACATACACTCTTGTATTGATGCTCTTCTTTGCAGCAACTTTCAATGAATACTTTCAACGAATGCAAGAGTAGAATATGCACACACACTTACACACGCACACAGTTACACACACACAGTTCTTGGCTTGGAGAACATGCGTGGGCGACTGACATAGCCATGTTTCGGAGCCTGACCAAGGGTTACAACCCATGGAGACAGCCCCGGCGCTGATACGGAGACAATATAGGTGTCTTATCTCCGCCCCGGGCTCCTTAAGTCAGCTTTACACCACTTCAGCTAGGGGTTTTATAGCAACAGAAAAAGATGGCCATAAACATAAAGTGACTGACTGATAGCTGCACTCTGCAGAAGGATGCCCTCTAATTAGTGTGTTTTACGAGCCCAGGATCCACAGTGAAAGCATGTTCGTGCTGCGCCGGAGAGCAAACACTGCTTGGGAGGTCACAGCAGCCGCATGGAGCGCCGGAGTGTCCTAAGACCAAGCTCAGGCCGTTCCATACAAAAGACAAAAACTTTTGATGTCATATTATATGATATCACATTTACTTATTGCACGGTCAAGTACAGTACGCGTATTGGGACGATTCAAATTGCAACGGTGAGGAAATGATAAGATGGTGCATTCCACCTTTATCGTTACTGTTTAGTATTAGCAGCTGATATAGACTGCTGTAGATACTGACTCTAAAAATGGATGCATTTAGATTAGTGTAAAGATATGGCCTTGGAGTTCATTGGTGCAGAAGGGGAATGTTCTGTATGTTTTACAGCATCACATTGTTTAGCTTTGAGATATCCACCATTTGAAAAAGTGACACCTGCTCCTACAAAATAACTGACAACATATAATGAAAACAAGTTCTGGTAATTCCTACAAGACACTAGGAAACTTAAATCCTTGGCTGACAAAATTACATTCTACAGACAGGATCCTCTATATTTGAGCAATTTTAAAGGATGAGCTTAAGGAAATGATTTTTTCCAAAACATAACTATTTGGAAATGAGACATTCAACCTGCTGGCGTCTCAGGAATGAAAGAACTGGAGCATTCCTCTGGTATCGGCACTCAGACCCCCGACATCTCCTGTTTTACCTGCTCTTCAGACTGCATGAGCGAGCCGAGCTCCGGCCAATGAGCACTCGTCCCTGACAATACGAGGCAACCTCCGAGCAAAGAAAAGCTCTTTAAATGATTGAAATATTTCAAATGCTCCTCTAGACAAAAGAAGTAAAAACAAGGGGGCTGAGTGAGAGGCAGGAGCGTTCCCCTGACCCCCCGGTCAACCAGAAAGTGTGTGGGGGGGTTAATCCTGGTTTACACTGCCCTCACTCAACAGCTCCTCAGCAGTGAAGTGATAGACATGAGTACCTGGAGGATTCTCCTCTCACCTGGCGACAACACAGCGCCCCGGGCTTGACCCCACAGCTGACGACAGACTTGACATGACAATGGTGGGAGAGAGAGAGACAGAGAGAGAACGACAGGGAGAGGGAGACGGAGACAAAGAGACAGAATAAGGGAGAAAGAGGCAGGAGAAACGATAAAGAGAGACGGAGAGAGAGAGGAGACAGCGGCTACGCTCACACCGCAGGCCTTCATGCTAAATCTTTAATTGCTGCTTATTTTAGATTTTTTTGGATGACTTCATATCTATTCTAAGATGTAACACATATCTATTACCAATATGAACTGACAGCAATATCAAAAAGACACGCACAGAGTGACAATAACAAAAGGCATTATCCGTTTTTGTACCAACACGTCTCCTGCTAACATCGAAGGGACTCAATATTCACTATCCATTTCACTCGAAATTGTTTTGAACTTATTTCAGTTACAGTCAAGTGCCTTCGAGTTTTGACTGCATTGAGGCGTCTCCCCAAATACGAGTCAAGTCGGTTATTTTGCTTCCTTTCCATTGTTGTGTCTCGTTGTGCTCCATGCTAACGCTGGCTCAGCCAAACTGCTGTGGGCAACAAAATTATGACAATTGTCTTAGATGAATGACGGAAGATTTGCTTGTTGTCATGGCACGCTGACAAATTCCAATTTGTTCAAATGCAAGTCTGATGTTGTGCCACATATTGTGGTCCAGATTGGAATTGAAAAAATGTCATTCCGTGCAACTTTTTGCTTTTCACACTGATTAGAAAACATGAGATCTGTGTCACATGTGAGGGGAAAACAAATCAGAATTGGGACACTTTCAGCTGCTGTGTGAAGATAGAGAGTCAGAGATTGAAGGAGAAAGAGACAGGGAAATCGATAAAGAGAGAAAGAGAGAGATAGAGAGTGAAAGAAAAAGGGAGAGATGGAGGCAGAGAGAGAGAGAGAGGGAGAGAAAGACAAAAGAGAAGAAAGAAAGAGAACGAGAGACAGTAAGAGATGGAGAGAAAAAGAGCGAGATATTCAACCCAGTGTGTATCAGTTCCTGCTGTTTTCCTCGTGTGCATTTCAGAGAAATGAGCAAGCTTTTCTTAGCTCTTGAAACTGATAATATCCTTGCTATCGCTCAAAGCAAATGCAGAGTTCAAAGGATGTCAAAAACTGTTTGCAAAGCATTGGGCGTTGACATTAGCTTTGCAGCAATTTGTTTTTCATTTCAGACTTATCTTTATTTCTATTGATAAGGTGAAGCTGATTCATCAGTGTCAAGGTTTTTCTTCCAGCAACTAGTTTACTGCTATTAGTTTTAATTTCTCACTGTGACTAATGTTAAAATTATATGTTATGTATATATTTGTTGGGGCGATAGCGAGGTTTCCATCACAAAAACGTCTTTGGGTCATACCTATAAATCAACTCTGGACATGTTTTTGTAGTCTGGTGCACCGCAGTGTGTAGGTGTGTTTTGTGTTGAATAGGCTTATAAAACTATTACTACATTCCATGTGTCTGTTTACCTGTCCGTTCAGGTCTCATCGTCGACCACACCCTAAACGTGTTTTTATAGTAACAGCTATAGATTGATGGGGCTGAATTGCTCTACAGCAGCACAGACAGACATCGGCTTTTGGGAAATTATTCTCATATTTGCACATCTCTTGCTCTGATTGGCAAAAGGCATTCGATATGTGCTGTAAAATTAAAATGTCCTCTTATCATCTAACCCTATAATGACTGAAAAAAATAAAGATAAAAATATGTATGCTGCAGTGAAAACAAAGCAGACTTGTTCCATCTAAATGTACATTTGATGAGAAACAGTTTTAATCATTTCATCATCACATTTAATAATGTATTTTACACTTTTGAATTATGAATTCTGTCTGCACCAATCAACAGGTTACATTGCTGGTACATCTGCAAATCTGCCTCTGAATCCACGAAAGCAATATTTGATATGTGTTTGAAAGACAAACAAGGTCTCATATCATGACTTTTGACAAACTGAATATTTAATGTTAAATCCAATAGGAGAATAGCTTCTTCACAGCCAATAGTAAAGTGTTGGAGATTTGTACAATAGGGGGGAAAATGTCAGATAGACAAAGCGAGAAAATGCCTGCAAACTATTTGCAAGATAAGACAGTTTGAGAGAGTGTTTTTGTTTACTTGCTAGATCAATGAACTGCCTTGTATTTACAGATATCCAACCTGAGCATGACCTGCCAATAAAACACTGAGACTCTCCAAGTATTTTAATAAGTACATCATAAACTATATAAAAAAAGATAAGAACACTGGCTGCGCATTGTCTGTCAAAAGAGCTTTCTGTTAATTTTATACGAAGGAGAAGGATGAGCTGCTGGCTCTCAGCGGGGTTCGGGCCAGCCTGCATACGTCTATTACTTTGTAATTATTTACCATTTACGAGTCACATCAAGTCATGCAGGTATTGCCAGTTATGGGCCGATGTTCTCTCCCGGCAGTTATGACAAACCGCATAAGATTCCTGACAGCGCACTACACTTCCGAGTACATGTGATTTTTATGTTCAGTTTTATGTGACTCCTGACTCAACCTGCTTGCTAAATAAACTAACGCATTGGGACCCTTCAATTGTTATTTAGCTTGTTAGTTTTGCACACACACACACACACACACACACACACACAGCCTCTTCAACAAATCTCCTACTAGGCCTTTATATCCCAGTTTTTTTTTCCTCATAGATTTAAAGGACTTTTGGGGTGAAGTCACATGTTTTCATGCTGTCTCTAATCTGATGATACACCTGGTAACGTCACTGCTATTGGACTAAGAAAAAAAAAGGTTTTGCTAAGAAAGTATGTTGTGTGTGTGTGTGTGTGTGTGACTGAGTGAGTGAGTGCGTGTGTGTGTGTGTGTGTGTGTCTAGCGGTTGTGGGGTCTTTGTATGCATGTGTCATTTTGCCATTTTGCAGGAAGAGTGTGAGCTTTGACGGTTTCTTCAGGTCAAATGCGAAGGGATAGCTGTGCCAAACACACATACACACACACACACGCACACACGTACACCATGCACCTGTGCAAAATTGCATTGAAAAGAGCTGATAGCAGAGTGAAAGAACTTGACATTTGTTTTCCTAATCACCTTCGACACCTCCTTTTTGTTTGTGCAGAGCGAGAAGTATCACAGAGCTCAACAAAGGCCCTATTTACCCAGGCCATATTTGTCCAAGCGTGTTTCCCTCCAGCTCCCTGTAACCACAAGCTCATTATTTCATCCTCCGTAATGTTAGCTTTTAAATCCACATCAGCACACTCATTTGGTTAGAGATGGTAAATATTTATGTGGCGTGTCACAAAAACACACATACGCACGCATGCAAACACACACACAGACGTGCACGCACACACACACACACACACACACACACACACAGAGCCAAGCACACTTTTCCCCCCTCCATTCGTTCAGCTGTCCTTTCTATATTATCAGCTCTTTCAGGTGATTAAGTGCTCTCCCTTTGGGTGGATTCAAGAGATGTCACTTCATATCTTTCAAGGCCAGTAAAGCAAGGTGTTGTTACAACTGATTGCTTCTTTTTGTCCTTGTTTCATTCTTTATTTTCACATCCAAAGTTATTCTCAAGAGATTTGTGAAGCTTTTTATGGATAAAATGCTCAAGCAGCGCGTTGAGTTGGTGCTCTTTGGTTTGGAATTTAATTTCAAAGTAAAACTCAAACATACTCTACTCTTGTTTTCCAACTTATTCAAACTTAGTGTATTGAGAGTAGAAGTAGACTGAATAAATGTTTTTAGGTCTTAAAGAAAATAACTCAGATACTCAATCTGTGATGTTCAATGGAATCCAGGAGGGGTTTTTTTGTGTGCTGTAATAAAGTGTCGTAATTTTTTGATGTGCCCACTTTCCCTCAACGTGCCTTGTCTACTTCTACTTCAGTTAGAGATGTCCTACATTTCCCAGAATGCCTTTCAACAACCCCAAGAGAACAGGCCTGCACTTGTTGCATTCAGCTGTGGGTTAAACATGTTGATTGAGAGAGCGATACAGGTAGCGTAGTAAGAGCAACAGAGAAACACATGTCTTGGCTGCATTGCATTCTGGTCTATTGAGGCTACTGTCAGTGGAGAAATTGGTCTCTCTGCCTCTTCTACGATGGATTTCTCCCTGTATGATTGTTGAACATTGGTGTAAAATGGTGAGTCTAGAAAGAAGCCCTCGCTCTTTGATTCTGAGGGACTGACACCAAAACCTGATGTTTACCTAAAATATTTTCTGCTATTAAACTCCATTGTAGCTGTGCTGGAAATGTCTCAACGTTTGGCCAGTTATCTGTGGGAAAAATACACCACCAAACAACAAAATGGGCCCAGAAATGTAAGCTACATCGCCAATAGCTGTATTTTTTCTTAACAGTGTTGAAGTGTTTTCGAGTGGACCTTTCCTTAAAAGTTTTAGCTACAACTCATTCAGCCCTCAAAGTATCTCCACCCCTCCCCCTCCTGCCTCCCTGCATCTCAGGTTGCCTGTAGTCAGGTATGATGGCCTGAGGCCTCCAGCCAAATCCCCAGCCCAGACGTCTGCGCTGCTCTGGCCTGCCTCATCGGGAGTCCTGCTTTTCATTGTCGCTTTAGTCCCCGCATTGTTAGTGGAGCCTTGCATTGTGAGGGGCCTCCTGTATTGTCTTGCTGAGTGCTGGGGAATTGGCTGCATGGGCACCGGGCTGCCAGCAGCTCCTGTGAGGTCCTGTTGACCTGCTGAATGGAGCCCACCTGAGAGACGGGACCAGGGGCAGCAGAAACCCCAACAGGACAGAAGAATAGCTGGAGAGAATGGAGCTGAATGTAGGCTAACTACTGGGTCTTTGGATTAACAGCAGTCCCACAGTTCCCCCACTGCCCCGGGAAGAAAAGATGACAACATCAGTGGAACTGCAACAATATTCACATACAACCAAAAAAACATAATAAAACAATATATCAACATCATGGATTTCTTTTGGTGTAACTGCTGTGAACATCTGTGGTGCCAATATGTTTCTATGTCTGTGTGCTGTGAATTGTGAATGTATTACTCTTCTTTAGTGTTTCCATATAAAGGCTGTGAAAGCAAATCTATCTATCTATCTATCTATCTATCTATACAAAGTTAGCATACAATACAATGAAATTCAAGTAAAATACATTTATTTGTTTCAAATGAAATCTAAAATGTACATAATTGGCTAGCTAGCTGGCTAACATGCCATGCTTAAAAAAAAAAGTTCCCTATTTTTTTCTTTTTTTCTTTTCTTTTTCCCCCCCCAGCTTCCTTAATCATTTGCTGACAGGCAAAGTAATTGTACTTTGACGAATTGCTGACTTGACAGAAATGGTGAAAATGTCATACACACACACACACACACACACACACACACACACGCTAGTACGCACACATACACTTACACATATACACATGTAAACATACTTACACACAGACACATGCACAGACACACACACACACACATAGTATATCCGCATTCAAATGCACACGGCTGCACATAATGGCATGTAATTGTGTTTGGACTCCACATTGTCCATGCAGGATGCAGCAATTAAACCTTCAAATCAATATCTGCCCTTCTATTCTTTCTCTCGCTCTCTGTTTTATTTTCTGTCTCACCCTCACTGCAGAGCCATTGTTTCGCTCAACTAATCACAGACTGGGCAGTTATCAGATCAGAGAACGTTTCAATGTCTGTCAGCAGCTCCTGTTAACAGCATGTAAGATAATATTGGTAGCACAACTCTTCCAGCCAGAGCAGAAGAATCTGAGATGCTCATTTTGGGATTTTGTCTGTTTCCTTTTCTGGCGGCTACAGTCCAAAATTGATATTTACAGTTTGGATCTTCCCTTCCACTGAAGCTGAATGGTAAATGAAACTGTAAGCTACTATCCGAGGCTATCAAAGCTACAGATCTTTAGAGCGCTGCGTTCTTGCTGTAAGAAAATCACTCAATGTCACTTCGATAATCACTGAGGAACCAGCGCTTACTCAATAAAATCAACATTTTCTACTTCTTGGGCCAGTTGAGAAGCAAAAATGGCTCCAAAATTAGAAACCCACCCTTTGAAAAAGTGAGACCTTACAGTAAAATTTCAAAACATTATGAAATGAAGTTACTGACTAGCTTGAGAAATCTGCTTCAAGCTTTCAAGAACGCAATCATCGGTTGTTTTTCGAATATTGACTGATGTTTTTCAGGCAGTATTTTATTTTCCCCGATGGAAAAAACATATAGCATTTTGAAATGAAACCCTTCATATGCAACCTTACACTGACGGTCCTGCAGATAAACCCCATGATATCCCCTTCAGTAGAGGCACTGGAGGGACATGCGATGGGCTCAGTGGCGCTCATGTAACTGAAACTCGCAGTGAATCTTGCAGGATAACGATAGTGAATGAGCCCGGGTCTATTGTCCGCCTGCATTGTGTTACATGGGAATGAGGACAGCAGGAAACCTATCCTTTGTTGAACTCCATATTTTGTATTATCACACCAACGCTGGTACATACACATGCACAACACCGCAGCGCACACATACACGCCGTTTACATCGCACACAAGAGAGCACTTCAAAGGCCGATGTCTCCGCGGAGCAAATGGCAGGAGGAGGAAAATTAGAAGGGGGATGCAGGTACTTCTTCTAAGGGAGAGGAAGCACATAGGAAAAACCTTTAATCTCGCCCAACCGTGCCAAATTAACCAGAGAACACCCAGAGGAAATGACATCACACGGCTTGCTGTTGTATGTTTTTTGGCTCAGCGATATCGCATTGCAACATCCAAGATTCGTAACTGTCCCTGTTGTACAGCAGGCATTGTTGTCCCCCATCATGACGGAGGTTATGTTTCTTGATATCATAACAGTGTCTCACTGAGCAGCTTATTTTGGGGGGGGATTACATTCCTAATCCAAATTGACTGTAGTAGAAAAAAATAGAAAACATATTGTCCAATAAATTTGAAACGAGATTGCATGGCTTTTTGCTCGTGGATCCGTTAGTTATTGATGGGCAGTTTCATTCTGACATTTATCAGCGGGGATACCTGGGGTTAAATAAGAAGAATCTGAAAATGAGTTTACATAAATACAGTTGATGAGTCACTTCTGTCCCTCATGACGATTCTCCTGACGACCAGTAAGTGTCTGGGTCATCTGCAAACATGACTTGTTTTCAGTTGCTGCTAAAGGCACCAACATTTATTTGGTTAATTCAAATGAAGATTTAAGTGAAAATACCCCAAGACTGCAAAGGCGACCAAGGGGAAATGAACTAAATGAGTAATATTGACTCTTATTGGTTCGCATTCAAGCTCATTTTTTAGTTTACAACATTAGAAGCTGGAGGGTTCATTCCTGTAGTACTATTCTTACTCAACCTTACAAATTCTTACAAACCTTGTAGAGAAAAATAAGACTTGATATATGAGTTACGGATTGAACGGAAACCGGAGCTAGAACATGCTTGATGCAAATTGTATCCTTAAAATATGCCCGTCTGGTTGACCCCCTGTTCCGTTCCAGCACCCAGCTTAACTCATCATCTCTTTCTTCGTGACAACCTATAATTGCAGACTTTTTAAACAGCCCTGAAGATGTGTTGCAGATAAGCTGTCCAGCTTAACACAACAGTCGAGGCTCCTCAGTGGTTTCCTTAGGCACGGAGTTCCCGTAGGGTGCAGCTTTCTGCGGTGGTGTCCCGTTTCAAAGTCGTGATTCTATTCAAAACACATTAGAGCAAAATGAGTGACTCATTTGGTAATTAGTAGATGAGGAATTTTCTCTCACGAAAGTTTCATATTCAAGTGGAAATTCTTATATTCTATTCCAAATTAATGCGACACACAAAATATGATTCTGCTTTTGTATTTAGCCTGGGCAATTTCACTGAACTCGTTGCCACACCAACTCAGTCAACACTTCACTCATTTGCATTCATTAAAAACAGGATTAATAAGACATTCTGCTGGCACAAAATCCACCAATCTATACCTGACTGAATTACAAACTCTGACCGCGTCAGAGTTGCTATAAACGTCTATTTTTCCCTCTACTATCTGAGCCAAAGGAGACGAGGATCTATGTGATCATGAAGGGCCGCTGGAAGATAACAGTTGTTGAAGTGATTAGTGGTCAAACTCTTTAATTACAGAAACACCAATGGAGGTAAATACTCCGTCATCTGATAGCATCTCGGGTAAAGTAATGTCCCCCTGCCACCCCCCCCTCACACACACACACACACACACACACACACACACACACACACACACTAAGTAAGAAGCTGTAGCCCCGAGGTCCTTCAGTCTCCCAACTAATCAAGAATGACAATAGAATTAAACCTTATGTGTAAAATCATTACGGTAGCAAAACATTAGGCCAATACGGAGCAAAAATTTGGGCTTTTTCATGTAGGATTTTTGATACAACCAATACCAACACTCAGAAGCATTAAATTTCCATCAGATTTTAGACAGATGAAATCAGATGAAATATTGTGACCGCTGACTGAACCCGTCTTGTGCAGGAATGCCTCTACTGGAACTCCGTATGTGTTACTCATTAAAGTAACTTTCTTCATCAGTGATTTCCAAGGAAGACGAGGCAGTGATTCCCCTGTCTGAGGTTTTCGATCAACATCCTGTTTGGCCTGAAATAAGGAAGAGCTCGCTGTAGCTCGGCTTGTCCTAAGACTTCTAGTACCTCCCTTCCTCTTTTTGACTCCCAGCTGCTTAAGTATTCAATAAATTCTTCAAAATCAATTCTAAATCAGGCAAGCAACCACTGAAGAGACTCTGAAATGGGGAACATATGGTCCCATCTCTTAGTTTTGATTTAAAGCCTTGCTGCAGAGTGTGGAACTGGAGCTGTCCCTCTTTTTTGGTTAAGGCAGGCTAACAGTGCATTGCAATAATCAAGATGAGATTAAATTAAAGCATGTATAATCCTCATTGTATCGCTGAAATATACTGCATGCATGTGAGAAGACGTGAGTGTTGAAATACATGACTGTTGTAGTGCAGGCAGCTTGATTTTTCAGCATGAGTCACCTTAACCGCAACCACGGGCGTGCCGTCTATTGTCCCCCGCCAAGCTCTATTCACCACAGATAAGGGAATTTGGCCAAGTTGTGATTTTGGTTCATGTGAAAAGGAATCTGTCCAGGAAGTCAAGCTTGTTTGTTTCTTTTTTTTTTGTCTTGTATGTTTATAAGACTGATGAAATGAGGAAATTTGTTCCAAAATGAGACATCCACCATTGGAAAAAAATGACACCTACTCTTTGAGTGATGAGTGATATAGTTGGTCCTGGTTCCTGGTTGAGCAAGTAACAATACTTTTTAAACTTCTACTCATATCTTGACTGTCATTTAGAAATATTACATAACTAGAAAATGTGTTCAGTAGAGCGCAGACCTCTGACAACACTCTGCAAGGCTTCGCCCATGCAGAGGCATTACAAAAACCGTAAGAAGGCCCAGTGGTTCTTCCCTGCACAACCTTTTGTCAAAGTTGTAATATTATGGGAATCTGTTCTGAAATGCACAAAAATGCACCTTTTTGTGGAAGACCACGCCCACCACCACGCCCTCTTTTGGCCAGTCGACATGAAAAGTTACTCAGTTCTTCCTTGGCCCATAACCAACCTTCATACCAAGTTTTGTGCAAATCCGTGCCCAACTTTTTGAGATATCCTGCTAACAGACGGACGGACGGACAAACACACAGACGTTTGTGAAAACATTACTTCCTTGGGTAACAAACGTCAGGAAATGTTTCTTTTCCCTCCAAAATGAATATAAATCATTTTAGAACAGAAATCTTCAAACATTTGCAGGCAATAAAACATCTACAACACGCTTGGTATTATTTTTATTCGCTGGGATATCCTGTAAACAGCACAGTCTGAAATTTCTGCCGTTGAAGGCGCAGCCTGGATGAAATACAACTTGACTCTGTTCCAAAGCATTTCTCTGACAATCGGATGCCCTATAGACAGTGAGAGATAAGATACAGTACATGAGGAGGCTTACAGAACACATCCCCGCTGTGTCGTAAAACTCCTTGGCACGGAGTCAATCTTCCCCGGCTGTAGATTAGATTAAGCATTGGCATATCACCAGCTTCAATAACGTGTACAGCAAATGTTTTATTTATTCTAGCCGGAGATAAGGCGCAGCTCCTTCAGCGCTACCCAGTTCGCCTTGGGTGATCCTGGAAAATAAAAGACACAAGCTGTGTGAGGAGCAAACAGAGGCATAGATTTGACTTGAGCCCAGTCACATGAACTTCACAGATGGGACATGTGCGAATTACTTAACCCTCCTGTTGTGTTCCTTTCATGTTAATTAATTCTGTGTTCCTGGTCCAAAATGACCGCCCCATTATAGCTGATTATAAATCCATAATAATACATATATTATCACCTAATGTTGTGTTAGATCTTTTTATCAACTTAAGTTCTTGTGAACATTACAAGTTTTGAACTTCTGTTTGCTATTTATGGCCTGTAGGCCTCATTGACCTGAACTCATACAACTCGTTTCTGAGTAAAAAAAAAAAAGCATAATGTATGGATTATTTTGACTATAACAAATACTCAGATGAAACATATTGTGCTATTTATCACAGACTACTTTGTGTCAAAGTTTAACAAGGACATTTGTTTTGAAACCATTTCAAATTTTTAAATAGTGACACAAAATAACATCTGTTGTGTTCCCAGTCAACCGTTATGATTTTATTAGTAAAGAAAGGACATAGGCCCAAAACTACACATGAAAACACAACTGTGTGTGTGTGTGTGTGTGTGTATGTGTGTGTGTGTGTGTGTGTGTGTGTGTGTGTGTGTGCTCAAACACACATGCATGTGGGGTTCTGGGAGAGGAAGTGTGTCCACCTGATGAATGGGCATGTGCCTGAACTCAATTTTATACACTAATTGTAGTCTCACCCATTCATTTTTAATGACCGGTCATTTTTGACCGGGAACACCACAGGTGTACAAAAGTTAAATAAAACACCCCAAATTTAATGAAAATTATCAAAATGTAGTTTGTGTGTTCAGATGCCCTGTGTGGACAAAGTCATGGAACCTTATGACAATCAGATTAAATGAACTACATTTTTCAGAGAGAAAACTTGTAAATCGGTCCAATTCGACCGGACCACAACAGGAGGGTTACAGTGCCACCGGTCACCGTGCCTGATCCCACACCTGGACCAGCGAGTGTGCAGTGGAACGCACGATGGACAGCAAGTCGTCAGATCAGATAGACAAGTCACAGCATAGTCCTCTGCAGCACCAATTATCCCTTCTCGTTCTTTGTCCCGTTTCACATTAACATACCTGTTTGATGAACTTATGATGAGTAATGAATAATGGGCTGAACCATGTACAGTCTTGTTCTTGATACTATCAGCGATATAGCTGAGCAGTATGGCAAGCAGGACTCTCTCTCTCTCTCTCATTATGCACATTATAGGTGCAGTATAGAAAATTATTCAACAAGCCTGTACTGCAGAATTGCAGCATAAAAAAAATACCTGATGAATTCTTCATTGTCCCACCCCACTGTCAGGACAGTCCTGGGCATCAAGCAGAGGTGGAAAGAGTGAAATATAAGTAGAAGTGCCACTACTTCAATTAAACTTTACTCACTAAAAATATGTAAATACTAAATTTTGACTAAGAATCATTACAAATTAGTGCATGTTCTAAAATCTCTACACTCAAAATTAATAATTACCTATTTTGGTGTTGCCCTCGCAAATATTTTGATGATTCATTACCAGCCCATAGAAGGGAAACTTCCTTTCTACTGTAGCTCATATTAACAAAGGCAGAGTATCAGTTATGGGAGGTGAAGTCAAAAAGGATCAAAAAGGAAAAGTAAATGCCTGTACGTTAAGAAATGACTCATATAGAGGTTAAAGGTGCGGTGAGTACGATTTTTACTATTCCGAAGCACAAAATGACCAACATGTACAGTGTCTGTGAGGGTTTAATAGAGTCGTTGATCAATACCAGTGACTCATATCTTGGCCAGCTGCTGATATTTCTGGCTTTCAAAACTCACTTTCTGGCCCGTACTCTGTTTTGGAATGAGAACTCCACACCCGTCGGCATTTCAAGACACTGCAATCGAAATAATGGGAGTGCTGTCCTGGACCTTTGTTATCAGTTCAACAGCTCCCCCCCCCCACCCCACCCCCTGCCACACACCCTACCACACACCCTACCACACACACACATACACACACACACACACACACACACTTGCATTTTCAACTGCTGGAACGATGGAAGACTGTGTGCCAAGCGAGCGACCGACATTGCAACACATTCCGTTCTCAAGCCAAAAAACAAAACAAAAACAAAAACAAATGACAAACCAGTTGTACTTCGCATCGTGATATATCACCTCTTCACTTGGCGTTTCTCTTGGATCTCAGATCTATTTTAGCTACTTCAACTGTGAAATTTTTATTTTTCTGTCCATTACAGGCCACCGTAACCTGTAAGAGAAAGTCAATGTTCTTCCTTGGTGAGGTCAATAAAATACTCCTTTAATGTCCCTTTTAAGCTTCTTTAAAGTACAGACTTTCAAAAACAGTCTACTCAAGTACAGTAACTGCAGTTGTAGTTCCACCTGTGATACTGAGAACGCTCTGTGCTCCAAACAGCGTTTCTGTCTCAGATGATGCTGGAGCTGGAATTGCTTTCAACTGGAGTAAACGCCTACAAGATAATAAAATCTCCAAACCGGACAATGAAGCTTGAGTTGTTAAAATGTTTTATAGTGAAATACCCCTGCCTGTTCTCTCAACTTCATACACACAGGCAGAAGTCAAACATTTACTGACCCTAAAAATAAATGTTTTCTGCAGATTGTATAATTACATGGCGCGGGGAGCGAGGATGTTAGTGTGTAATGTGATGCCTTTTTTGTGTGTTTGTGAAGGGAAGGGGTTGCGGAAAGGGGAGGGAGATGGGGCGGGGGAGCGCTGGTACAATATAATTAAAATAGGATGGCCTTCACAAGGCTCGACTTGTTATTGTATATTCGACCTCAAAACGATGGTATGTAAAAATAGAGATGTAGCAGAGGGTTTCGGGAGAACGCATTAGCTCACGCAAACATTTGTCAGTTGCAGCTCCTCCGCACACGATACGATGATTTGATGAATGAACTCCACATTCACGTGGTGACACAGGTATCAATATCTCGCTCAGGCAAAATGACAGCATCAGCAGTGCCTCAAACATGTTTTTGTACCTGTACATACCAGTTGCATGTATGTCCCCCATAAAGCTGTCAACACAATAAATCCCTCTCTTAAAATAGTCCTTAAAGAGCTTCAGGTAGACCTTCAACCGTTGGCTTTCCCTGAGTTTCACCCCGACGCGGGCAGCGCTCGCTTTTGACTTATGCAATTCCATCCGAGAGGTATTTTATTGAAGTGGCTGCCTATTTGCCCTCACATTAAACGCCTGAGGAATGTGTCCCTGGGTTTGCTGAGGTTGTTTTGAAGTGTGTTCAAAAAGCCCGTGTGTGCAGAAGGAGCTCATTCACAGCTCGCGGAGACTCAATGGCTTCATTTGTCCTTGAAGGTAAACACTCACCGAGGAGGCCCTCAAATATGGCCTTTTCAAATGCCAAGGCCCCCCTGGCTCTCCATCTTGTGTGACAATGAACAAATTCCTATTCAAAAGCACTTACTGTGCGATAGCGTAGTATTGTGGCGCATTCAACACACCTGAGTAAATGAATGAACCGCAGCACTGTTGAACAAAGCCGTCCTTGAACTGTAAACGTGACAACCATGTATGATGCACTTAAAGCTGGACTAATGCCACGTTCCATTTCTTCAAAATCTATTTGAAATCAGCCCAAAATAAATGCATTTCATTGTGGATTGAAACTCATGAAGTGTTGTTTGTGTTATTATTGTAGATCTTCGTCTCCTTGGCGACCAGGCTAGGTAAAGTACACCCCCGCATCAGACTCCTGCCAACTCCTGCCAACTCACGCACAGCCGCCTTCGCCTGTCAGCGGTAAAGGAAGAGCATTATGTAGAGTAGTCTGCATCTTAAAGTCTCTTAAAGTCTGCCGCTTAGTAGAATTAGTTAAATCGAGGATTAGAAATGAAAGGCATGACAGATAATCCCTCTAAAAATAAAGCCAGATGTCATCAGCGTTGATGTCTGGATCTGATAGCGTCTAATCAAAATACCAAGACACCAAAACACATTTCACCCTGCAGGTTCCCAGCATGCCCCGGTGAGTCATCGCCACCGCCATGTATCCCAGGGTGCACCGCACATCACAGCGCTGTGTGTTATTTGAGGCATTCCCAGGTGAGGTGTGTGTGTTAGATTGTCTGTCATGTCTTTCATTGCGCCTATCGCACACAGACGGCCCTTGTGAGATAGTTCCACCTGACGCTGTTCACTGTCAACGCCTTGGAAGGAGACACAAGCCGAATAACTTCAGGTCCAACAACAACGAGGAAGGTTTAGACGCTTTAGGTGTAAAGTTTAGTACAGAGGGGCGTCACACTCCCACCACACCTGTAAAATTCCACTCTGGATGGCAGCGTTGATGCGGTCAGGCAACATCCCACACAAGCCAATACGCTCATACTTTAGATAAAAGAGTTGTACTCTTGCATGACCAGAATTTTAGGACCTCCAGACATGTTGCCTCTCTGCAGGGCGTGATAATGTTGTTATGATAACATTATTATGATAACATCATCATTAGAATGTGATAATGAGGGCTAAATGAGTATAGTCAAACAATAGCTGGTGTATGAATAGTCAAAACACCAATACTGGCTGTTCCTGTTACCCATCATGTTGCTGTAACAACAGCAGTACAGACAAGATGTTTTTTTTTAATCTAATTTTTGGCATCTTTTTCATGAAGTAATCTTGCCTGTTTGCAATAATCAATAGAGAATTGGGAGAAATGTTTCACTTTCTTGGAAAACACACACACACACACACACACACACACACACACACACACACACACACACACACACACACACATCTTTTTCATGAGGTAATCTTGCCTGTTTGCAATAATCAATAGAGAATTGGGAGAAATGTTTCACTTCCATGGAAAACGCACACACACACACACACACACACACACACACCAGGAGGACCTGATGACTTGATGACTCTTCATGGACTCATATCAGTGTGTGAATGCAGGAAAGTGAAGATGTTGCAGTAAACTGAAATACCAATGTTACGATGCATAAGCATCTAAAGACGTACCTGATACAGAGTAACATTTGCAAAAAATCTGCAACAAAACTTGTTTTGCAGGTTGCAGTTAGTGTCAAACTCATTACTTTTGTTTTTGCTGCACATCTGGATGGAATAACTTTTGTAGCGCAAATGGTGTGACTTTTGGCAAAACATCTTGTTCCTCATTCAGAAAAATGTTGTGCAAGCCAATTCATATGACATTTGATAAAGACCAAATTCATTTGCTGAATAGTGTAAACAGAGGCCCATAGAGGAAATTTTGCTGTTTTGTGATCCATAATTAGAAACACATAATAGTCCAGCTATCTTATCACTAAATTAATATCAATTCAATGATTATTTCTGATGACTAACACTTTTGTTTAGATGGATTTCTTCTTATTTTCATGCGATGTTGATCAGTCTGTCTCAGACCGTGCGATGCCGTCTGCACAAGGCAAAACAAAGAGAAAGAAGCTTCCTGAATATTCAGCGGCTTTGTACTGTATCAGCATTGTTGAAGTTCACCCCATCAGCGTGCAAATCATGTAAATTGCAGGGAAGGGTGGGTATGTATACTGTAATTTCAATGGAATATGTGTGCTTAAATTAGAGCGCGGCGTGGTTAGGGGGGGCAAATGTACCGAGGCGCTGGAGCCTCTGGCTGGTGATTGGCTGTGTGTTGTGCTAAGAGACAGGGCCTTTCCACTGGTCGTGACGGGCGGTTCTGATGTGGCCGACCACGCGGCCCTGATGACGGGGTTGCATGTGTTCCTTGACCCTGACCATAATGGACAACTTTTACCCGCCGGAAGAAAATTACAGCCCCTCTGGAATGTTGCTGTTATTATTTTTCCTTCTTCCTATAAAATACAGGAGGACATTTCAACGTGTAAGCCATTATAAAACCATTGCAGCTAACCATTCTCCAAAGGAAATGGGCAGTATATTTTTTTTCGTCCATGTAGGAGGGTAATAGATGATTAGCAGGGAGTGGGGATGAGCGCGCTGATGGTTTATGGGGATGTTGTGCCAAATTGGACAGGGACAATCAACACGTTTGACGAATGCCTTCCTCTGCAATCCGCCTACTCCGCTAATTCCCTGCCATGGCTCAAATGTATCTGTCACTCAGTTTCTGTCAGAAGCAGAGGGAGTGGATACCGTGCATTTCTGCTGCATTGTATGGCAGCGTGAGTCAACATGCAGTGCCAACTGTTTCGTACAGAGGGAACAGATGTTTGAACACTTTCCCACACAAGCCGTCTTGCTTCTAACAATATAACTCAACTCAAACACCATAAGATACTCCTGTGGGACTATAGCAAGTTAAACTCCCCTGAGCTTAAGTCATCCTCAAAATATATCTCCTGGACAATTTCTTCAAACCAACCTGTGCATGCTGGTAAACCTAAAAGTGACTCACTAAAATCAACTGCATATAAACTGAAATTGCTTGATATATTTGGCTCCAGTCATTCGGGTAAATTTAATGGGGTCTGTAAGAAGCTAAATAGAATTACCACATGGGTCAACACTAAAAGTGAGGCTGGTTTGGCTACAGCGGGTCTAGCATCTGTTTAAAAGCTATGGGCTTACACAAATGGGGAACTCTGGCTCACCCTCTGCAAAATAGAGCCTCAGTAGAAGTCGGTGGAACAGGTGGCAGAGCTGAGCTGTTTCATCCCCCAGCGTCACAATGGTAGCGAAACTCCTCATTAGGGTTTAGGTTGAGAGATTCTGCTGAACTTTGACACCTGAGAGACAGCGAGAAACAGGTCCCTTTGCTCCTTTCAGACTTTGGGGAGTTTTTTTTTTTTTTTTTTTTTGAAGTGTGGAGATAAAGATCACCGAGATTAGTGCAGCCTGAACTGAGGGAGCTGCCAATGAGGAGAGAGGGGGGGTAAAGTGAGGTACCGTCGATTATCATATCTGACGTGGAGGATCAAAGGAGAGAGGCCTCAGCCCCGAGGGATGCTGTTGCCTCTTGTTGCTCCTTACCCCTCTTCACCTCTCCTGTCAGGTGTGCATGTGGTAGAAAAAAGAGGGAGAGAGGAAAAAAGAGAGAGGAAGAGAGAGGGAGGGAGGAAATTAAAAGAGAGAGGCAAACGGAGGAAAAAAAGACACAAAGAGGGAGAGATGTGCAAGCCACTTGTACACAAATAGAGAGGGGACAGAGGGAGAAAGAGGGAAAAAAGAGACACAAACAGAGAGATGGAGGGATGCAAACAATTAACAATAGTCTTCAAACACTTTAAGATAATGAAAGTGTCCTCCAGGTAGATCCGGATCTATCACCTAAATCATCATAGTGTGGGGTGTTGCTCAACAGCTCATTTAATATCGCCTACTGTTTCCCCCACCACACACTCACACACACACACACACACACACACACACACACACATTAATACGTTCACGCTTTACTCCCCCTTTATTCTCTAAAAGTCAGACTTCATGTAATCTTTTGAAAATGCAGGTAGGATTTCCTGTGCAGTCTTGATAGAAGACATGGGCATCCTGTCTCAAGCCGTGACTCAACAAAGTATCCTCTGAGGTGGATCTATACTGGGCAGCTGATTTGCATTGCTGCTCTTTTACAGTAACTAGAGCTACAGTATAGCAACTGTAGTCCCAGCGGCGCTTAGCTATTCATATCCTGTCTCTTCATTGCCGGTAGCATCCCTGGAGGATAGGCTACGTTTTAGAACAATAGGTAGAGCATGAAGTTAAAAGGAAGCACTTTTCATTGTCACAGTGACACAAAACACAGGAATAGTTGCTTAACTTTCTAGATGACATGTTTGAAGGGAAACTTTTTGTTTTCCGTAAATCTCCTTCCCTGTTAACATACTCGGAGCCACAGTCTTTGATTCAAAGTTGCAATGTATCCCTCTCGTAACTTATGATCTCCTGTGGGCATGGGAGTAAATTGCCCCTCTGTGTAGATGGTGAGATAGTGATCACAGCACTACAACCTCAGCTTTAGTGTGCTGACAGATGGCAGCTGAAGCTTTACAGACACTTGTGAGTGCTGAGAGCCAAGAAGTCAATTAACCTGGGTTGAAAAGGTCATTTAAAGAGGACTTTTTCGTTATCAGCCTTTTAGCTCTCTGCTGTCTTTCTTTCTTTCAAACTACTCATTTATTCAGGTGAAAACTCTGTATTTCAATGTTTGTGCTTGAAATTAAGGATTACATTGTCCTCTGTGTGATGAGAAAACTTAACTTGGGATTTATGAAAACAACTACTGTATCATTTCAAAAGTACATTGCCGTCAATCTAAAAATAAGGTTCATTCCTGTAAAGTCCACATCTTAGACCTTTTTTTTTTTTTTTACCCAACAGAGCTGCAAGCCAACTTTTACATGGTCTATTGTTTCTGTCTCTAGATCTCTTACTAGATTGCTTACACAAAAGTACTTGAGCTGCCAAGTACCTGTAGTTTTTTTCCATTGCGAAACACTCACTATTACACTACTTACTAGGCCATAAATTAATCACAGTAGTCATGGAGACAGTAATCTTTAATTGCGTTGAGGTGGGCAGGAGTTGCGTCTCCCTGTCTGCACACCTCATACCACAATCTATGGAAGACATTGTAATCGTGCGCTTGCTACGCACTTACAGGTTAATCAACGTGGTAAGGAGTGGGCGGGCCACACCTCCTAATATACAGTAGTTACTACATCAGGCGATGAGATGGAGACATATTGTGTTTGCTGACAGACCAAAGACAGAGGAGAGGTTAATCTCTTGATTTATTAGTCATTACTACACTCTTAAGAAAAGGTGTCATTTTTCAACATGTGTGTCTAGCTTGGGACAGCACGCATTGTTTCAGCACAACATATGATAATAGCAGCACATTTTGACACAGTATATAACATAGCATGTAACTTAGCAACAGCAGTGTGTGTTGTCCCAAACTAGACATACATTTGTGCTTGAGAATGGCGTAGCGTTTTAAGACTGTAAGGCATTTTTTTTCCATATAAAACCTGTAGGATGTTTGAATTTTTAAATGTTCTGTGTGTTATGCAGAAGCACACGCAGTAAGCTAACCACGTGCGCAACCCGCCCGACCCCCACCCTTAAATGGGGGTGTTTTAAAGCTCTCTGGAGAGACCCCATCATTGCACCACCAAAATATATACCCATCAAATAAGCTATTTCTGGTGTAAGCCTCTTCATGTGGTCGAACTTCTATTTTTGCCTCACCCTTGAAACTTAACTGAATGATATTGTATACCCTCATGATGCGCCCCTGACCATACTCCCACTGCAAATTATATGAGGGGAATCATGTGCAGATAGCATGAATCACTGTAGGTTATCATAACCAGAAACAAAGTCAACGGGTCACGCTGAATGCCTCCTCAACCCCCCGTCCCAAGGATGTGTCCCAAAGGTTTATTTTTACTCAGCTGTGAATGGTTATGGCAGCAAACCGCCGTACGGCTGTAAGATTGAGTGGTCTTGGTGGAAAATGGGGACGGAAATTATAGAGGGAGAGAGTCGGTGTCACACAGGCCTCTCATTCCCCCTCTGCTCTAGTTGCTGATTGGATAAATAGACATGGTTTCTCCATGATTGGGAAATTGGGACTGGTTGGCTTCATGATGAGAATCTGAGGTACCTGTCACACGAACCACCTGCCCTCAAGATAGGAGAATTTTTTTAACCAGGGTTTTGATGTGTCAGCCTCGTCTTTTTCAGCAGTACCCTCCTTCACATTCAGTTCAACACAGTCTCACAAAATTTCATGAAATAAGCAAGAACCCTGAAATGCAGATTACGTATTGCGGACACGAATAATGTGAAGATTACTGAGAACTGGACAAGCCATATCCACGTATTTGTGATGTGAAAAAGTTAGCAAAACAACTTATGCTAAGGTTAGGGTTAAGGTTATGCAACGAAAACAATTTGGTTAGGGTTACGGTTAGGCTAGGGTTTAGAGTTAGGGTTACATAAGAAAAACTTTTGCTGAAAACTTAACTCAAAGTAGAAAACCTCTTTGCATGTGTTGCGAATTGAACCCGGGTCGACAGAGTTGAAGGCTGTTTCTAGTCGTGTCTCATCCTCGTAATCCTTTCATGGTGGGGAAATGTATTTCTCTCACCTTTCATTAAGACATTATTATATACTGATTATTTGTATTTTAAGACATTGTGCTCATGTCACGACATTTTGTGAGACCAGGCGATACAGATATACACATCACACACAGCCACACCTGGGAACTGCCCATCTTCTACTGTTGGCTTCTTAAGAGTTCAACTGGAGCAACTGGGGGTTAAGTGCCTTGCTCAAAGGCACCTTGACAGTAGTTGTTAAGGCAGGAGAGAGCTGTTTGTTCACTTTCCCTACCCAAACTGTCACTGTTTATCATATATAAGTAATTTCTATAATTTAAGTTGTTAAATCCACTGCTGGGAAATGTACCCTTCTATGTTGAACATGTTGAACACGGCTTGTAAGTCTTGGATAGTTTGGTTGTGGCACGGGACACACTGTACTTTCTGTGTGTGTTTATGTTGCTGCTGTATATCCAGTAGCCCTATTCAAAGAGCTAGCATAAACAGCAGCCCAAACAGATCCAGAATGAAACACAATGCTGGATCCAAAACAAACTCTCAAATGTGAGCCCATTGATTGTACTGTGATTTCTCTCCGAATTCACCCATTTGTCACCCATCAATCTCCCAGAGAAGTGGAGTTTGCAGTGAGGGGACAATGAAGGCCCACTGCGAAACGTCTAGAGAGTGACACTGATGTCAAACACATGTTTCCCCCCGCAGCCCAACAGAAATAGACAAGCCTATTTAGAGGAACGGTTTGCATGCAGGCTCCAAGGACTGATGTTTGCAATCTGGGAGCCACAGCGGGTTTTTACATGATCAGTAATTCAAAAAGTGGTCGGCCAAAGAATTCATCTTGTGCCTCTTTGTTTTGCTGTTGCCATGCACTTGTGCTAAAATATCATTTGGTGCACAGAGACGGCATTAAGACAGCAGAAACTATGTCGGATGCTGTCCAAGGCCTATCAAATGTCCAGAGGAGCGAGAGAAGGGAAAACACAAATATTTTCAGTAGCAGGGAGAAAAACCAAAAGCCGCTCTGGTGGACAATCAAAATGAATTAGGGGGTTTCTGATGAGCCCGTCGATGTGTATTACAGCTGTTTCTATCCAGATAATCTCCAGATGTAAATTTGGTAGATTTATGGATGGTAAAAATAGTAATTGAAATGGCTAATAGAGGTTTCTCCTATCTGGCAGATCTGCGATTGTCATTACCCAGAGTGCAAGGTGTCTCTGTTTTCCCGATGCACTTGTCTTTATTGGAATATGGAGCAAGAGCTGAAGTGTCCTGAAAGCTCTTACATCCACGAGTCTTTGAACTTTTTACATCTAACAGCCAGGTGTCCTGCGCTTTCTCAAAGAAGACAGACGAGGATTTTCCCCTCTATTGTGTTACAAGAAAAGACGTCTCAATTTCCAGGCTGCCTCGAGCAACGTTTATTTTGACAGTTTTGTTCAGTGACAGAAAAGAGTGAAAGGCTTCCTTTTGTTTGTCATAAAACGGATATCGTGCTTAGCCGTATGTGAATGAATAAAGTGCTTCATCTCTTTTTATATATTTGATAAAGGAAGACATGTTTTTTTTACAAGGCTACTTCCTCCTCATACAAGCTGACACAGCTATTTATTTAGGGGGGGTGGGGGCGGGGGGTCTTTGCTTACTTTTCAAGATGAGTGCCATCATAGTGAGCTGTCAAAGGAAAGCATTTTTCAAACTGTACTGTAGATTTTGCCTCAGGTTGTACAGAACAAGCACTATAGATATGTCATTTTCACATAATCCCCACTCAGTGCAGGGCATGTTGTGGCGCTGTAAACCCGCAGCATAGAGGAAAAACAAACACGCAAATATAGAGGGCTAAAGTACCACCGGGGGCATATTTGGAAAGCCATCCCTCTTGTCTTGACTCTCGGCTCGGATAAGAGTATAAGGAGGATGCATTTACTAACTGACAAAACCAACAAAGCTCCACTGTGGGTGAATGGAGAGTGATTTTTTATTTTGGACGCCGTGACAGTATCCAGGGTAGCTTTCCAGGAATGTAGGCACAGTTTTGTTTTCAGAACTGTTTGCACCACTCTGGTTTGTTGGGGTATAAAAAAAACTATAGAGTCAGTCATCCATTTATTGTAAGTGGGGCAGCTCTATAACACATCTTTTACTGATCTCCGTTTACTAAAAGACATAGAACTGGTTATAGACGTGAAAGTTTAATAGAAGTCTACATCTTAGACTATGTTTTCTGGGGTATATGACAAAAATAAAAAGGTATTATCTTGTACATTTGGACTTCTCTGGCGCGTATTTTTGATATTTACAGCTGTTTATGCATTGTTTTAAATATGTAATAATGTATTTACTGCTAGCTCTAAAACAGGTCTATACATGGCCAAAAAAGGCTGGGCTACATGAGAGCTGAAGCAGACGTGACGTTGAAATGATGTCTAGTGCTCAGTGGGTAGCTTTGGAAGACAGCTGTTCATGCTCATAATATTGATTGAACTTGAACATGATTACTGGAGTAATGTGAACTCTGTTTTTTGGTGGATTTTCCCATTAGGTAGCAAGAGCAGCCGGGATGAAATGTGTGTAAGTATGTGACGTGACTCTATGTGATCTATCAGTGGGATTTCTAGTACTTAGTCATAGTAATGTGATCTACAGTGCATTATGAAAGGAATGGTGTTGTACGTGCTCTACTGTACTTGCTGAACTGTCAGACTTTGAACTCTGCTGATGAGTTGGTTTCCAAGGCAAAGGCATAACAAAACATTTGTTGCATGCGACTTCTGAGTGGGAAGTAAATATGGCAACTGTACCAAATGTTTACCCGACTGTGCACTTTGACCCAGTGACACTGCACGTTAATGACCCAATGTGATGGGTCTCATGCACCGGCCGTATGACCTAGCGTCATGTACCGCACTGCGCTGCCTCAGCACACTGTCTAACTCTCAGTGATGTGTGGGCTCTATAGAGAGGAAGATTACAACGGTTTCTCAAGGCCGGTTAAGTTGACCACTCAGCTATATGCTCTTTAAACCAATATTGTTCTAATGTCTACAGTGGAGAATGGAAATTTTCCTGCACTCAAGGAATACCCTGCCGTAAAGCCGGCCCAGGCCACACACCGAGCCTCAGTCTGCCAGTGTTTTTCTACCGGCTTGACAACTCTTTCAGGTTTCCGTGGGAGGATGTATCTCACATTCCGCGGGTTTCACCTATAGTGAAATACCTTTTCTCCAGTTACCGTCCCGAAGTGACTCATCAACTATTTGTCTTTCACGAGCGAAGGTGAAAGAATACTCGGAGCAGATTGCAGGGGCACTTTGCATGCCTGAGAGGGGAACGACCTGGCTTGACGTCACGACGGGAGAAGAGTTCTGCAGCGACACGCGAGGGTTTCCCTCGGTTGCTAGGCGCCGGGGTTCCGTGTGTGGATAAACACGGGGTTCCTCGTGGCACACCTGTGTGAACTCGACACTGCCACGCTGTCAGACTGTATCTGTTGCTTCATCGCACTGTTGAGTAACCATAGTTATTTTCCATTGACAATAAACTGTTGTCAGGTATCTGCCACGAAATCAGTGACAGTGGTCTAACACTGGCATGACAACCAAATACCCCCTAACAGGAACAATAAAGCTTCTATTCTGTTCTACTATGTTCTATTGTATTCTATTGTATTCTATTCAGTTCTATTATGTTCTATTCTATTCCATTTCCTGATATTCTAGCAATACCAAAGCCACAAAGGGCCTCATTTATAAAAGGCCCTTGAGCAAAAGTTGTAAGTTTAGGACCAGATCCAAGCAAAAATGATGTCATAAATAAATCAGTGGGTTACATTTATTTTCTTTAATTTGCCGCAATAATTTAAGAGATAAAAAGTAATTTATACCATCATCCAAGGTAATAATGCCATAGATTTCAAGTGATATAAATTATAATTGCTTTTTCATCATTCTTTGAGATGATTGCACAATGATGAATGATTGAACTACTTTTCTAAATGAGGCCCAGCATCATTGAGAAAGGTGCTAATAAACCTCCACAGTTAAATTTGTGTGAGCGAGTGTATATTTGTGCTAAATATTTGTGAACATAAGAGAGGACACTCAGACCAGGCCTTAGGCTGCAACCAGACCTTCTGTAAGCAATCTCGCAACATGAAATATATGACAAGGCTCTCCTCTGGATCCTCAGAAGTTGAATTTGCTTCATGAATGTGACCTTCTCATCATGTGCCAAACACAAATATATTCACATCCTCTGCCAAGTATCACAGAGGCCGATCCCCAGTGAGGCAGAGCTCAGGTCGACCAGTAAGTGTGTGCTACCAACGGCTGTGCTGTGGGCATTTTATGACTTGGAGTCAGAGGTGTCTAGGATTATGTTTACAGAAGCTGCACTAGCCCCTATATGAAAAGGAGACCAGAGAGAAAATCTGATTGTAGAAGCTAGGCCAAAATCAGTGGCTTCCTAACCCCTGACAGCTGAGGAGATCGATGTAAGACAGATTTAATCTGGTCTGAGTTGGTGCGGTTACCAAAGCCTCATACCTGTCAGTCAGATCATCACTGGATAGGACTCCCCTGCTGACAGACGACTAACACAAGAATTCCCAGGGAAACGCTGCACTCTGACACACTTCTTTGGACGCCCACTCACTCAGAGAAAACAGAAAAAAGTCTGTAATTATAACCCTGCCAACTTGATTATGGCATTTTCTATTGATGCTTTTGCTTATTTGCAAATAGATTTGATCATTAATTATTGTTGCCTTGTTTCAGTTATGTAAGGAAAATGCTGCTTGAACTTGTATGGAGGGGGGGGGTGATAATATTTATTACTTTATCTCAAAAATGTTCTTTTGCTGACAAGAACATCGTGACTAAGGGACAAAAAGAGACTGGCAGCTGCAGATAGCCACATGACCTGAGTAACTTACATGTTTTAGGTTACACTAAACTTAACCACGATAACTATCATGAATTTTTTAAGTCTGAATAGCACAGCATTCCTTTTCTGTATAAGTGAATCATATTGTGTTCCCAGACAATACACACCTGTTGCGTGGGTGTTTCAACAAAACAGGTGTTTGTGGGAAGGACTCTAAAAAAAAAAAAAAAAAAAAATTTATCAACAGATAGAATCAAATGGGGACGTATCAGAACATGCTTGGCATTTCAGGTCATGGTGACATCTAGACTTACAACCTGCAGCACCTGCTTTTAGTGAGTCACGTATCACAATCCCCTTACAAGACAAACTTGAGGAATGACCTAATGCAGGACCACTGCAGTCTGGCTTGACATGAACAATAGCTGGTCTGTGTCGGTCCATCCTACGGTGCCCGCGAGAATGTGTGCGACCGTTGACCACAGTTTGAGTCACATCCTTCCCAGCTCTGCTGCATGTTTACGGAGCGCTGGCGCTCAACAGCCTATGATATCACAGGCCCTGGATATTAAGAGTCGCACTGTTGAAAAGACCTCCAGGATCGGGTGGAAAGAACCATCCAGGGATAGCTAGAACCACAGGCCTGATACAGGAAACCCCCTCCTCCCTCTCTCTCTCCAAAGAGCTTTTCCCCCCATTCAGCACTCCTCGCCGGCCTGTGGGACAGGTGCCTGCAGATGACGCCATGACAGCTCCGTGTGATTTCTCGACGTGACTGACACACTCACATGACATCAGATACGAAATGACGCAAGGAGCCGATGGAACAATTTTCTCTAAATAGATATTTAATGATTTAAAACAGTGTGGTTACAGACGGGGAAAGGGAAACAGGTGCCGGGGTGGAAAGAGGGATTTTCAACTGGCATTCTGTTTACCGCACAAGTTCAACTGAGCGTGCTAAACACTTTTGGCGAGCTGAATGTCAGGCAGTCAGAACGACTGAAATAAAAATCAGAACGGCCAAGCAGGAAGGCATTGCCCTGGCATTCATTAAGGGCTATACATTATGCATGGGCTAATATCAAAGAGGTGAAAATACAAAAGAGAAAACATTGGTTTAATTTACAGTGATCTAATTAACACTGAATTTAAATTCATTAACATATATACCAAATATATACAGATAATCAACAAATAAGAAATACGACAAAACAAAACACTGTTTCATATAAAAAATAAATCATACTTAAAGATTGACCACTGAATGTGTTACTGACCTGCGTGGACGTGATTACAGTAACATGTGAAATGACCATTGTAACATCTGCTTTCGAACAATGTGACCCATTGCGACAGTCGTACAGACAGCACATTCTGTACAACTCTGAACTGTATAGTTTGGATGTAAACATTACTACACTATCCTTGCTTCCATTGGTCTCTCTCATATCAGGAGCTACACAGTAGTACATCGTCATAATCGCTTCAAAACCTTGCTTGCATTGATTAGAAATGAACACTACTTCAACAAATACAAAAAAAAAACAAAACCCAAAGAAAGATACTGACGGTCCTCTCTGGTCACGTGACTGACACCTGCCATTGACAGCACATTAGTGAGTCGACTCCGCCCCCTCTGGTTTCCACCTGCCTCCTGCCGGCTGAGGCCCCGCCTACTGGGTCCGGAGCTGGTAATCTGAGGAGGAAATGGACAAGACTTAATCAAATGGACAAAGAAAAGAGGGAATCAGAGAGAAATCAACTGGAAGCAGCTGATGCTTTCCACCCAGAATGAATGGAATACAAAGGAAATGAGATGAGGATGTTTAGCAATTAGTGGCAACATTAGCAAAAGACCAACATGTGCAACCTTGGTAATCTCAGTATGAAGATCAGGGAAGCTTGAAAAAGAGTTTACTTTCTCACATTTCACAGGACGTTGCCACATTGCCTCTTCTTCTACAGTGTATCCCCTTTTCATAGAACTGCATCAGTTCTAGTTTTGTTCCCACCACATTGCACTGCATTGCCCAACTGTTGCCCAATACCTGCACATATGGGCACAAGTATCAGTGAACTCTTAACCTACCGCCATTCTGGGTGATGTAGCGCACCCATGGCAAGGCCTGGTAGCCACTCTTCTCAATGATCTTCAGGTAGCGCACCTGTCGAGGGAAAGCAAAGCCAAATGATTGGCATGAAAACACCAAAGAAAAACAAAAAGAAACTTTACTTTTTCATAAATACCATCTTCAAGTCATTTGTGAATAACTGGTAACCAATAATTTCTAACTTTACTACTGAATTCTTTGCTATGAGGAAGTTATTTTCAAATTTACACCAATGCAGAGAATGAGGGAAGCGACTATCAACTTTCGAGGTTCTGCCAACACAGTCATCATTTATCAACATCAACATTTAGTGAACCATTTTGCACATCTATATTACAGAAGTAATACAGAATATATACAACTTAAAAAGCACAGTCGGGCTCAATTTGTTTGGCACATCAAGAACTCGTACTATGTGAATGCATAAACCCGACCAGCTATTCTATACAGGTGAACTCAGCAGTAAGCGTGTAGTGAGTTGTGTGTAAGTTGTAGTGAGAGTAGTGGTGTTGATGAGGAAGTAGTATGAGTCACATCGAGAAGAGGGAAGCAACTCCCACAGAACACCAAGTCTCTGCCTTCAAGGGACACACAGTGTTAATTTAAATAACTGTACTCTTTTAGGGCAAGAGAGAAAAAAAAAAATTGTACATGTCAGCATAATCGAGATACAACTTTCACAAGCCATTAACTGCTATTTCACCAGACTAGTGTTGCCACACAGAAGAAATTCAAGAAAACACTCCAAAAATACACTGCCATCCTGACACTTCTGGACAGGATTACACATCCAGTTTCCCATTTAAGTGTGAGAGTTTAGTATCTTAGATTTAATGCGCCATTACAAACTTTTTGGTATTGCAACAATCTGTTCATGAGTGTCAGATTCACAATCATTTGTTTATAAATACTAATTACCGTTTTGTGAATAATCATTTCTATCACAGCGTCATTCAGCCAGACTGAAATCAAGAATTTACTTCGGTGTGGTGTATGTCGTTTCATCTTGTGGTAGCAATAAGTATCTGGAATCAGTCATTGTGCTACTGTGCACTTCAGAAATAACAGACATATCTTTCATGCTTCTGTGCGCTCCAACAGTAATAACAGACAGTTCTTTCATGCGAGCAAAGTTGAAAGAGCTTGAGAGAAACGGCGAGGCAACTCAAAGCACATTTAAAACCAAAGTAGTCGTAATGCAAACACGTATCCACGCAATCCTTTTCATTTCATAAAAAAAACGCAGAACCGTGTTCACAGTGAGCGGGGACGGGAGCGCGGCCATTTTAAGGTCAACACTGACCATCTCCGCTCTCCGGGAGATGACGGCCCGCTATGTCTCCATAATTCCTGTTCCCAGCCGGAGCGGGACAGACAGGGCAGGAATTTGTGGGTCGAGTGGCGGCGGGCTTCTGGTGAGGCCTCGCTACCGGCCGCCTTGTTATTACCTTCCACTACACAGTGAGGTCACAGCGAGAGAGCGCCGTGGCCACCAGACACATGACGACAAACACATAGACGCGGGATCACCGAGTCTGCCGGCACAGCACTTCTCCTTGAACCCCGGCGGCCAAACATGCAGTCGGCCTGACCGTGGGTCCGTAGTCAGCAAAACGGCATCAAAAGCCATCCTCCGCAAAATATCATTATGGCTTGTAAGTTGAGAAGGGAAAATGAGGATGATAGTTGTATCTAGCCTACTAAGTACAGACTACATGTGTGGTCTGGGTTTATCAGGCTTCTGGTAGCAGCTATAGCCGAAAAAGCATTTGCAGACTTGTTTGGATTCCCCCTACATCACCTAAGGAACGAGAATTGAACATTAAACTTATGAACTAAAAGTTCTCTTCTTATCGCCACACGGGCAAAGATTCACGTTTACTGGCTAACATCCACTTCTAGTTAACTTTCTAAGGGGTAGTTACTTGCATCACGCATGCTTCATATGTGTGCACCCCTACACTTAGTGGTGGAGTTAAGAGGAACTTTCTCATGCTTTGATATTTGCATGTGTCTAATTAAACTACACAGCCTCTTCTCACACGTAGAGAGTGGTGTTACTGGCTGCATTAGCGGCTGAGACCCTGTCTGCTGTCGCCCTGTAATAAGGGAAAGGCCACTGGCGCTCCAACAGGAGTTCGATGGGAATATGCCTCTCTGCGGGTCGCCTATGAGACCGCAAGTGCACTCAAGGGCTATTGCGAACATCGAGAGAAGTGTTTTGGAGCTTTTGGGCGCCAAATAGTTGACACTCACTAAAGGAGGACACTTTTTTTTTTTTTAAATTGACAGACATTTGGGCTACAAATGTGCACAAACAGCATGGATCTAACATCTAACATTATTTTGGGTAAATAGTTATAGATTCTTAAATGTACTGCAAGAGGAAAACAACACTTCCATTATCTTTCTTACATCCCATCTCAAAATAACCTCTACAATAACCTTTACAATGAAAGAAGTTAACCTCTAAAATCCAGTTCAGAGCTTCAAAACACATTTGACATTCAATTTTGCAATGAGATAATGTCAAGCCCATTTGGATAAAGGATTGTAGCCTTTAGGACATTTGCTGGCAGGCTGTATCTCATGGATATGCAACGCAACTCCACACCTGCCTGTGTCAATAGACTATGACGTATTGCACTTGCTCTTATATGAGCATCTGTTCATTTAAGGATTGGCAAACATTTGAAGGAAGGAAGGAAAAGCAGATCATTTCTTTCAGCTGGCCAATTACCTTGGAAAATGACAAGCATTCTTATACGGCCAAAACCACCCCAATTAGAAGTATCATATATTTCAATTTGTGCTTCTTGTTTCCGAGTGGGCTGCATAATGTCCATACAACTTAATAATGTTTTATTGACTATTATAGGAAATGTAGAGTTGCTGGAAAATATGACCTCCTAGATCTTCTAATGGAAGTCATACAAAAACCGGCATTAAAAGTTATGAAGTTAATGGCGGTGTGTTAGCAGCAGAGAGTTAAGCACTTCCCAGCTGTGAGAAGTGAGTCAACTATAAAGTTGATCAAAGAGCTTAGAAGTTGCTGGATGTCTTTAAAGTGATGTTTCAATTTGGAGGATTATTTATAATTTTAGTGCTTTTACCTTTAAAGGTATTCGTGAATGGTCAAACACCAAATTTGGCTGCTCTAGGGACCCAAAAATCACTCGTCTAACTCATTTACAAACAAGGAAAACTGTAGACCTGGGTAATATTTAATTCTGCATCCGTTTTCAGATAGTAATTTTGCCTGCTTGCAATTATTGATAGTGAAAGTTGAAGGGAAAAAACCCTGAATAGGTCGACTGCTTCTATGGAGGTGAGCATGCTGAGATGTGAAAATGTTCTACCAAAGTGAAATATTGCTTTAGGGTTAGGGCTAAACACATGGTCTCTAGTGAGGCTACGTTTAGGGTAAAAGACCTGTGTTGAGTTTTTTTCCTGATTGTTATTATACTGCTCCGCTGAGTGCATAAAGCTATTCGACCCATAATTTCAAAGTCAGGAAAGTCCTTTTCATTTAAAGAAACAACCTCCTTGTTCTTTTCAGGCAAAACTGTGATAACTGGAGAAGTAGCATTTCCCAGAGAAGTTGCATTTAGTAGCATGGTGCCATCGGTGGGACTATCATTAAAATGCATACTGCGCAGCCAAGCTTTCTTCAAACCCACAGAACTTTACTTTAAACTCTTGTCAAGATCCCAGGGTTTCCAATAATAAACAGGGAAATGTGTATAAAATGATGCACAAGACATCTAGATTTTTTTCAGTTGATGTAATGGCGCAGCCATAAAAACATGGCATCTTGGGTTTGAATATTTCACTCAATATAAGCAGCTATAGCTTCAATGAAGCGTTGGAACGATCAGATACAGAATATATATGTGACACTGATGCACAGTATGGTTAAAAACAATTGTTCTAACTTTTAAACTACTTAAGGGGAAATGTATGGGGAAATCAGGGTGCAAGGGACTGAACCAATGCGCTCAGCAGGAACATTGTGTTGGAATTGATCATCTTTAATCTCACCTATGTTGTGTATCAACCTACTACCAGTCAGTTAACCAGTACTTCCTGCAACTTTACAACTTCTGGCATAAGCATCACCTTACCTAACCTATGTGAATGTAAAAGACCTTGCTTTAGATCATAATAACAGAGTCATGCAATGGCAAATGGGCTATGGATAGTGTAAAACAGATGTGTAATTATGGAAATGTACCTGTGGAAAACACCAGTATTTTCCTTTAGGGTAATAATTAGATTTTTTAAACAAAGTTTTTTTGTTTCCTTACATCAAAAAAGACATGGGAAAACTTCATTTTTGTGTTACTGTGGCGCTCATGGTGCTGCACATATAATCACAGGACAAGTGTGAGGGAATGCAACTTATGCCATCTGTGTAAATGTGTGGTCAGCAACCATTTTCATTCAAACATGAAGAAAAACATTAGGAGTCTACATTTTCTCTTTCAGTTTCCTGGGAATCAGAATCAAAACCCAAGGAATCTACCAACAGTGTAGGATACTAATGTGTAATTTAGCAGACATTTTCTATTACTGTGATAAAAGTGGGGACAGGGAGCAAAGTCCAAGATGTTGACCAGTTTCTTCAACAGTAGAAATTCTCTTTACTCTAAAATGAGTCTCAAAGGTCCTGTTTTCTTTTTGTTTTTTTTTTGCAAAGAAGGGTCTCCAGACTTGCACTGTTAACACTGCTGCCCTACTGCCCCCTGTGGCCAACAGCAGGACAAATCTGAAGCATTGAAATTCCAGTTTCTGCTGTGCTTAAGTGGAGACAGGTGATCAACAGATGATCAACAGTGCTACCATGAGTTCTAAATCCAGGATGACAGGCAAACAACTGGGAACCACACATTATTTGGACTATATAATTTTGCAAACATCTTTGAAGATTTGCATGCATGTGCGTCCGACTTAAGTCGAATAGTATGCGCAAATAAATTGCAGCATTTGTTTGAACCTGCTCAGACTGCTACCAGATGGGGAAGGGTTTTCTATATAGGACAGACAATTTTGACTACTGAAAGTCAGTGTGGTAAACTTTTCAACTGATCAACAAGATTTATCCTGACAGTATATATAATTTCCCCATGGGGAACATTAAAGTTTCTTCTTATTTTATCCCCAGCCATGTGGTGCTGCAAGTAGGTTAGAGCAACTTATTTGCAAATACTGTTTGACACAGGTCTGTTGTGTGTGTGTGGGGGTGTGTGTGGGACAGACCTGGATGCCTGAGGTGGTGAAGTACGGGATCTCAAACTTGACACTGATTGGCGGCTTCCCCTCCTTGTCCTCAGCCTCTACACTGGGCAGGCCGAAGTGGGCTCGCATCAAATACTCCTTTCCACCCTGTTAAGAGTCACAGCACAAATACATATTATACAAAGCCAAAAATCTACAAAAACGTGTGTGTTACGCCCTTAAAGGGACACCCTAACATTCTGAGTTTTAGGTGCCCCTAGGTAGTTTTCAGTAGTAGGTTTAAGAGAGAAACACTAACGATGCTGAAAAGTCATTTTAGGGAAACTGAAGTACAAATGCAGACTGTGACAAGTGACTGGTGAAGAAAATTAACAAACTACATCTCAAACTCTTAAGGTATTACTTTCAAAGCCAAACGTATTGTTTGTAACCATCTGTATGATAATCATGAATCATCACTTCTGCTCACAGGGAAGGACTTGATTGACCAGACGATCTCGCTGTTCTCAGGCACCCACTTCACACTGCCCACTGTGGTCTTGAATTTGGGTGAGTCAGCGTCCGTTGGCACAGGAATGTGGATCTCTACATTGTTGGCTGTGGAACGCCTTTTGAACTGACTCTTCGCCTGAGACGAGAAAACAAGCAGGTGAAGTTTAACATGAGCTCCCGCCGAAACAGTAGACTAAACCAGACCGGTGTCAAAATAGGATTTCCAAGTAATTCTTAGCGTCGGTTTCAATCTCTGTGGAGTATCAGATTGTTGGGGTTTGCCAGATTGGACAATAAGATTCACACCATAAAGTTTACACAATCACAGGAAAGTCTTTGAAAATCTATTCAGTATACTTTGTTTTTTCTGTGATTGACAACTTGCCTTCATCCTGTCTGAATTGTTGTAAACCCCAACCATTTGGTACTCTAAGCAGGTTAAAATAAACTCTTAGAATTATTTACAATTACTATGTGACCCAGGTATAACAATGATGCTGCTGTAAATGACATGGCAACCGATCTACAAGCTGAAGATGTGACCAACCTTGATCATGTACTCGATTCGACTGTGGGAGTGCTTCTCAATAACAGACTCGATCCAGATCAAGGGCTTCACCTGAGACATAAGAAACAGACGGATTTTACCCACAAGCAAATCAGTGTTCACCCAGCATTTATTACATTTAACAGACGTCAATTTACAGTAACATATGACACAGTCACCCCCTAGTGGATAACAGATATTATTACAATTAACAAAAGACTAGGAGAGATTCATTCGTGTAGGCAGCTGTGTTTCTGCTACAGTTGAACAGGAGGGTTGAGACAGTGGAGAGCGCTACAGGTGCCACCACCCTGCCTGAAACAGTTTTTATTTACATTGCGGTTAATAGACAGTTTCGGTGTTGAGAGGCCAAAAAGTTTCAGAAGACATCTAGGAGAAACTTTTGCATAAAGGATTGCTCAAACTGTTTCGAGTCATTTTATTGTAATTAGGGGTTGGTTTCATTAAATATCCATCTGAGACAAACATATATGTATTTTACCAGAGGGGTAAGCGGTCAGGGATAGCAAGGAGCAACATCTCTCGGAGCAGGTAAGAGGTTCAACAACACTGAACAGTGGATATCAAGAACGGCTGTTATGGAGATCAACCCTGTGACCTTCTGCCACCGTCCCAAATTAACTTTCTGACTCACCTGCCAAGGGCTGGTACAGTAAAAAAAAAAAAAAATACCTACCAAGAATAATTTTTTACTGGCCAAAATAATGAATGTACATTTTTCATAGAAATATACCACTCTACCTGTTTTCAATTCCATTTCATGTATAGAATAAGGTACTATGTGTTAATTTAAAACAAGTTACAAGAGAGCATTTTGAAGCAGACCTCCAACACACACTCTATTTAAGTTAGAATGTTTCACATATTGATATTAATCCTCAACTAACATTAGGCTAGTTATCCACATAACTAGGCTAGTTTACTTCAGCTGAAACTCGTTCTTAATGCAGATAAGACCAAACTTATGTTGTTTACCAACTCTAGGAATAGGCCACAAAATATCCCTTCGGTGGTCACTCTTGAGGGAAGTGAAATAGAGGTTGTTAACTCTTATAAATACGTGGGTATTTTGATTGATGACTCCCTCACTTTTAAGCCACATGTGCAGTACCTGGTGAAAAAGCTGAGGCTAAAACTGGGTTTTTATTTTCGAAATAAGTTGTGTTTTTCTTTTAATATAAAAAAGCGACTTGTTGCCGCCACTTTTTTATCTGTGTTGGACTATGGTGATCTTTTATATATGCATACCTCTGCTCAGTCTCTTCATATGGTTGACACAGCTTACCTTGAGGTTCATTACCAATTGTAAAGCTCTGACTCACCACTGTGAGTTATACTCTCGGATAGGATGGCCTGCTCTGGCCACCCGTAGGCTCTGTCATTGGTACACTTTTATATACAAAGCAATTCTTGGTCTGCTCCCATACTACCTATGTGTCTTTATCACGCAGAAAAGTGCCGGACAATACTCTTTGCATTCTCAGGACTTCTTTCTGCTTTCTGTCCCAAATGCCCGTACGGAAATTGGAAAAAGGGCATTTGTGTATTCTGCACCCTCGGCATGGAATACGTTGCAGAATGACTTGAAACTCAATGAATTAATCTCATTACATGCTTTTAAATCCAAAATGAAAGAATTAGAGGCAGTTTCCTTAAGATGTCAATGTTTTTAATTTACCTGGTTAGTTCTTTTTAATTTTGTCTCCTTTTGTGTTTTCTGTCTGTAATTATGTGTTTTTATTTATGCTGCTGCCTGTCTTGGCCAGGTCTCCCTTGAAAAAGAGATTTTTAATCTCAATGGGACTTTCCTGGTTAAATAAAGGTTAAATAAACAAAATAAAATAAATCCATCCAGGCAAAAGTGAAACGCTACCGCTTTGTGCAGAGCCAGCGTAACAGCCAATCAGGAGCCTAATTGATACAGAGCCAGCATTTTGCTTTGACTCAACTGGCTCACATGTGTATGTGAAAGTGTATGGTGGCCAGCAGGGACAAAGTTTGAGAACAGACAAAAACCAAACACTGTATATAACTGAGGCATTCACCTGTTACTGTCTCAGAAAGTTACCGGCCAGTGTGGCAGGTGACCCTTATTGAGGTGTTAATTTCAAACCCCACCCCCTGGTTAGGGGACGGTCTCTCTAACCACCAGGCCAACCTGCTGCAACCCACAGAGGGGGCCTCTGCTGATCCACAGTACTCACGTGAGTGTTGAGGCGGTAAGACATGAGCTCAAACTCTCCATCAGGAGGGATGAAGGAGATGGTGCGGTCGTTCTCAAAGCGAGACAGACGGACGCACTGGTGGAACTTGACATCCTCCAGCTCTACTGATTTACTCTTCCCTCCTGCAGAAAGCAACAGGACAGACAATTCAGAATGACAGAAAACCAAGAGGTGTGTACCTGCATTGTGTTGGCTGGTACAGATCAATCCTAGGTCACATAGTACTTGCAAATAATTCTTAGGGTTTTTTCAGTCTGTATGGGGCACCAGATGGATGCGATTTGTGACAAAAAAGATACAATGAGTGAAAGGAAAGACTATTTGAGAGTCACTTTTGTAAACTTTTTTGTGAATGGCAACTTATTACTATGTCACTGTTGCAAAGTATTGATTCTGGCTGTACACCTAAGTGTCTCTAGAAGAAGTTCCTATATTTTACATGAAAATCCTTAATCCTTAATTCTATTTATTACATACTCATGTTATAGCCTTTCACTGGACACCTATATGTACCTTGTTTAGACATGCAATGCAGATTATCAGTCATGTGATTATGTTAACCTTATTTATAGCACCTATGAGATGTTACCTGTTGGAAGAGTGAACCTGAAGAAGCAGGATATGAAATGTGAAGTTTCATGTAAAATAAAGGAACGTTTTCTAGAGACTTGGTGTGCGGCAAGAATCAATACTCTGCAACAGTGGTTCTTCCTGCACTTGCCAGCACCCTAAAAAACATTTTTCAGTAGTGTAGGGGTTTATCAATTTATTACTATCTCAATTGTCCTAATGTCCTCTATTTATGTTAAATATTCACTGAGAAATCATTTGTAAATACAGTTTGACCCAGGTCTGTTATCAATGAAAGAGAACTCACGTCCAGTGTTTTCAAACAGAACCTTGTCATTTAGACCGAGTCGTAACTCAGGCATTCCAGACAGGAAGACACGCATCTTAATGGAGCCGACGATCTCACTGCGTAGAACATTACCATTGGCACTAACCTGAAACAGAGAGACAGAGAGTAAAAAGCGTCAGTGATTCAGAGACAGAGAGACAGGAACAGACACGTGAACAGAATGTGAAAGTAAGTGTCAACTAGCTACTCAATAAAAGCATTTGCCCATCCAGCACACACAGCAAGACCACTGAGCTTGTGGTGTGACGCACACAGGGAGGAAGTTTACAAAAACACAGTCTGGCATCTCTCGAGCAACAGAGGACTTCTAAAAGGAGCAGTTCCTACCAGGAGGTTGACTGACTCGATGACGTCCAGGAAGACCTCGTTCTTCCTGTACTTGATGCCCTCCGACCTCCAGGAGACGGCGTTGGTGACTGTGGCAGGGGGGCGTGGGGCTCCTGTGTCCAGCTTGTGTCCCTCCTGGGTGATGTATCTGGAAACGTAAACAAATGTGAGGGGCAGAATCAGGCAAAAAGGGAAAGGAACTGTCTGGAACGGCGCGTTTCCAAGAAGCATCAAAGAAGGGACGGAGACTCTCACGATTACTACTGTCTGACTTATAGCTATACTTAGTGAATATTGGGGGAAATCCAAAGCTAGCTTGCTACATGTCTGCTTTGAACTACAGTCCTTTTAGATCCAAAAGGTTATTTATATTAGATGATGAGGAAAGTGAGCTCCCTTTGACTTTCTGACATACAGGAATGACAGGACAAAATAATACCACAACACTGAAAGATTGTAGAATCTGATTTAGCTGCTACACAACCATCTTGGCAGGCAAACAGTGTTGGTCAAATAACGCATATTAAAAGTTTGAGGTCAGCCAAAGAGCTACTTTAATGCAGTGTGCTATAGAAACTAGATTAAATGTTGTCATGATTATAGATCAATCTAATCAGGACCGTGGTTAAGAGGATACCCACTCCTGCAGAATCTTGCTGTCGGTGGTTTGAGGGTAGCCAAAGTCCATCAGCTCATCCATCAGCTCGTATATGATGACAAAGTTATCTCTAATGCTCTCTTCCTCCAATTCTTTGAAATACTCTGAAAAAACCTGAGGAGAGCAAAAATAGTTTTAGAAACCTGTCCGTCCATCTTTGTCTAAATATATAGCATATATAGTATTTATAGAGTAGTATTTATAGCTATGGACAAAAGCTGGAAAAGCATGTAGTCATACCTGGACAATTTTGTACAAGAAGGAGAAAACCAGGGAGACGCTAGCATTTTTCTTGGATGTTGCAACCACTGAGGTGATGTGTGTTAAGAAGCTTAGTTACAAGAGTCGAGGGCCTAAGTAGCACAGAAGAAAATCATAACAGCAAGTTATCACGGCATATGCAGAGATCATTAAGGATACAGTAGAGGTTATTGTGTTTGATCCACATGAAGCGGACTCCTCCGTGGGACAGGATTGGAGACAGCGTCCCCTCCTCCTCTTTGTCCATCAGAAGGGTCATGAAGTGCTCGATCTCTGACATGTCCACATCTCCTCGGTAGTTGCGGCACACCAGGACCTGAGAGGAACATCAGGCATTGGCAAATAATTAACAATACCTATGCTACTGGATGTTAGCAACAGCTGTTGTGTTGGAAATTAAGGATTATATATATAACCAAAAGTCAAACATATTTTTTGAAAAGCATTCATTTATGTTTTTTTCCCCTTTAAAAGTCCCAACTTCATATAACTTATATCAGTTTAATCCTGTTTACTTAGCCCATTGGGGCTAAGTAATGGAATTCCATTCTCGTGCACGAAACATATTGATGTTTCGTGCACGAGAATGGAATTCCATTGAAAAAATCTATCATTTAAATGCTGCCTTGCTTATCAGCAACTTGACACACCTTGTAGCACATGACTTAATACGTTTTCTGAGTTATATGAATCCACTCTTCAATTCGGCATACAGCCAATACACCAAGAAGCACCTGTTTCAATGAAATGTCACTTTTTATAACCGATTCACCCATTACTTCTACAATTTTCGTCCACCAAAACAAACGGTAGTGGGCGGTAGCGAGCAGTGTGAACCAATTCTAAAAGTTTAAAATGTCTTGAAACACCTGCAGCTTGATGGATTCTTCTTATGCCGAATTTACCACAGGACCGCAGTGATAGAGAAACAGTTGCAGTTTATGTTTTACAAGGTATGTAATGTTTGCTGTAAGCAAGGCAACATTAAACTGCAGGATTTTTGAGTGGAGTTCAAGTCACTTTCTCTCCATATACATCGGGGCTACTACTAAGATGTGCACTATAAATTCACGTCAGTAAGATTTAATCCATCTTAAACAAAGTGGGTAAACTCTATTCTGGAAATAAAAGCGCAGAGTGCAGGTGGGTTTACCCTCCTGTACATCCCTGGGACTATGAGAGAAAGCGGTTGGCCACCTGTTAGTGAACGTGTCTCTCGTAGAATTTGTTTCCTTACGTGGGCTAGTTTACCCGGTTTACATGACATGACATGACATGACATGAAACTGACTACCTTGTTTAGTTGTAGTGGCTGAAATTACAAGCCAAAAACCCAATATTACAGACCAATCCATTAGCCAGCCTGCTGCAGGCCGAGCCACATCATAAGCTGTCAAAGAATGTGATAGCCAGACTGCTAGCTAACGTTAGCTTAGCAACCTAGCGCTAGTCCCGTTATCTTACCTTTCCTTTTAAATCCAAGACATACACCGCACTCGCAGACATCTTGACCTATCTATGCGAGCTTAGTTAAAGCTCGTTTTTCAGACTTAATTGATGGTGTTTGACTACAGTTCTTGGCTAAAATCAAGCAACACACTTTCAATCATAATACCGAAATGAGAAGAGACCCTTCCCTTTTTTGTCACACCACGTAGCCATCTAACTAGCGCCCCCTAGTGCATGGGAGGAACTACAAATCCAGAGAGAGCAGTATGACAGTCAGGTGATTATCCCATGCTTGTGTGTGTGTGTGTGTGTGTGTGTGTGTGTGTGTGTGTGTGTGTGTGTGTGTGTGTGTGTGTGTGTGTGTGTGTTAGTAGGAGAATTAATCTGTGAAACATGTAGGTCTAGTGTTGACACTAGAGGGAGTAAGTGAATAGGGGAAGAGCTTGGGAGTTGATTTCTACTATACTTAAGACTTCTCAGCCATATTAGTGCTGGTCCTCTGCATGCAGCCACACGAAAGCTTATGTGGGAAACAAAATCAAAATAAATTACCCTTGAACTTTGTAGAAATATCAGTAAAACATCTTTTGAATTAATGTACTTATCAGATAAAAGAAAGAAAGACACATTATATCCAACAATAAGGTGGAAAAAGTTTGTTTGACATGCATAGACAAAGCATCAGACACATAGATACTTGTTTTTTGTCTGAACCTGGAGTATCACCTTTAATTGAGAGTCAGGTTAATATCAGTGTTGAAAAGATAAACATCTGCTCTGTATTGTAACCCAAATCTTCTTCTCGTACAGCCAACATGTGCTCAGAAGCGTCATACACACTTCTTTAGGAATTTCAGATGCCATTCTTGATCTGAAATAACAAATGGCATTGACGTCAATTGTTTATTTGTGGATGGTCAAAGCATCATTCCAACTATTGGCTCACACTCACACTTCCTCACCCTCATGCCTCCGGCAAAAGGGAGGGAGCTGTGGATAAAACTAGACCTGGGTCACATGGTATATACTCTCCTGCACAAATAAAATACACATGCATATTAATAATGAAATACATCTTTTGCCATAATATGCAGATGTGCAACAAAACACTGAATCTTACACAGACCTGGTTCAAAGAGCAGTTGGAAATAATTCTTAGTATGTAAAAACTATTTGCAAATACTGGCAAGTCTGGATAAAAGACAGGGAGGAGATAGTGAGTGAAATGTGGGTCACTCTGGCCACAGTATGTAGCAGATTATACTGTATGCATGACACAGATGACACATCCCTAAAGGAATGAGGCAGAGGATTCATGAGGGTGAGAGTGTGTGACTACTTTTCAGAAGAGATGGTATATTATTCACTTCAATGTCTGTCCTGTAATACCGGCTTGGCAATGAGCAGGTGCTGACAGTTGCTGGGTAAAATATGAAAAAGCGTTACTGATGAGGTAATGTCGATACTGTATGGTGCAGAACTGAGAAGACTTGAACGCGCGTGTGTGTTTGTGGTCATGTTTGTGTGTGTCTGTGCATGTGTACAATATATGTGTCTGCGTATCAGCGTGCGTGTGTATGTCTGCGTGCGCATGAGTTTGTGTGTGTATGTATCTGTGTTTGTGTGTCTGTGTGTGTATTGTGACAGTATTTGCTAACTGGACATCCAGTTCCAAGGGTTGGTTCTCACCACACAGGTTCACACAGCTGTGGGCTTTGGACTGAATCCAGCGGAAAACTGACTGTCTGACACAGATTTTACACTTCAAGAACTCCTGCTGCTGTCATTAAGAGATAAATCAATATATATTAAATTGGTGTTTTGCACATCTTTTGCTCTGTAGCTGACCCTGACCTCTGACCTCCAAGTCGAGGGGGGGCAAGAGACTTTCCCTAGAATAAAGTATTAGTATTAGTATTAGTATTAGTATTAGCAGTAGTAGTAGTAGTGGTGGTGGTGGTGGTAGTAGCAGTAATAGTGGTAGAAATGGTAGTAGTACTAGTAGTGATGGTACTAGTAGTAGTATCATTATTGTTATTGTTTACCATTATTATTATTAGTAGTAGTAGTAGCAGTATTATAAAATGGCACAATAGATTCCACCGTAACTATATGATGGTCAGTTTATTATCATTATATGACAAATGTACCACAAAGACAGAAAAAAATAGATATTAGTATGCACTGAGAAGTAAAATACTTAGTTGCCAATAACTCTAATGAAGTAGAATCTAATCAGCGATGACCAGTAAGGTTTTGAATTGCATCCACACACCTAATTTAACCTTATAACGCCTGATACAGAGCTGAAGGGGCTTCACTGCACTATTTCTGTTGCCTCATATACTGACAATGGATATGTTGACACACTTTCTTTAACAGCGTTCCTCTCCCACCAAAGCTCTGAATATGCCGACTCAGTATTGATGTGTTGCCAACCTTCCTATTTAGCTGAAAAGAGCCTCTTCAAATTTCATGGTAAGGTTATAGAGAAAAAAGAGGTGGGTGGGTTGTTTGCAACGATTAACCTACCTAGATAAGAAATACTGCTAAACATCAACATATCAAAAAAATATCTGTCTTTGAATACAGCTTGTTTCTGATCCATGCAAATCTATTGAAACCACCCAATAACATGTTGGATTTCAAAACAGTGGTCACCCCATCGGTTTGTCAATATTTTTTTGGGCAATTTGCCTTTATTGAACAGTACACAGTAGAGAGAGACAGGGGGAGACAGGGGGAGAGAGGGGGATGACGTCTGTGAAAGCTCCTGGACCAGATTCAAACCCTGGACATCACAGTTACATGGTGTACAGCTTAGAACACTGAGCCACCAGGACGTCCCGTTTGTCAATATATTTATGGTGGTGGTGAACATGATGATGACGATTCCACAGTCTAAGTCCCTGTCTGCTCATCTGGTTGATGGCTGAATCTGTTTCGTACAAAGAGTGCAATCACACCACTGTGGCAACACGTGAACATTTCTCCACAATCTGTACAAGACACACCAGAGAATGTCTCTTGTCCCGGTCATTTTCCGGACACCCACTCCGCTTAGCCAGTGATGGCGTGACTGGCGTCAGACTTTCGTTCCCCAATGGGACGATCTGCCGTCAACTCGGGTCACTCCTAGCCAACACTGTTTCTTAGTTCAGTGATTCTCAACCCTTTTCATATCAAGGTGCCCTAATTTAGTACACACAGACCCCCATTTGATGCGATTTTGCCTCTCGGACCCACATCTGAGAATATTTTTATTGTTCGATATGATTTTGTCCAGAATTCCATGACTATCTGTATTGTAGGTAGAGAGATAACAGTGAAACTATGATCAAAATAATCATTCTTTTACGTGCTCTAATAGTGTTAACTTATTGTAAATAAAATAATGCTGAAGTTTAACAATTCATCAGTTTGTTGAGAACCACTGTCTTAGTTGATAGCCAAGTCGATCATTGGGTCAACCATGTGATAATGTTCTGTACTGTATCAAAGGGGAACATTAGCCAAGTGTGTCCACCACAAGAACTAGAGTCATTTATGATAGAGATCCATGTGCAAGGACTTAACATGGGCAGGCCAGTGAACAAAATATAGCTTCCTAGGTTTTATATAATTAAGATGGTCATTAATATATGTTGTAATGGCCCATTCTTCCTCAAAATGACTTATTTTTAGATAGACTAAACGTTAATAAACTGGATCAAAATAGATCATGTACTATATTTTATAGGCTAAGAACACTTTGGAGGGACAAAATCATTTTAGCTCTATTTGGGGTCTTACATAAATCAGATATCCGCTGGCAAAAGTGAAAAGTGAGGCGGAGGGAAGTACCTGTGCTAGATGAAATCTCATAAGATGTTCACTTTGTTGCTCACTGTGCTGTGACCACCTTGCAAGATTTCATCAGGCCTGTGAGGCGAGCTGCAAACTGCTGGACAAGGAGATTAATAGATACAACATGTCACCTCTTGTCGATCCATCAGATTCACACAGAAGACAAAAACCTCATTGTAATGCAGTGGCTGAAGCCAACATCACACCAGCGGGAAACTACACACTCTCTCCCAACTACATTGTCCTCTGCTATTAGAACTTCACCAGTGTCCATGTTGCCTCATAATTTCTCAGACAAATAATCTGCCTGTTAGATAATTAAAATTACGGGCTTAATATTAGTTTATCTTTGTATCTCTTAATATTAATAATTCTACCATAATAAGATCAAGAATAATCAGATCAAACATTAGCGCTGCACATTTGCTCTATTGCTTTCAAGCTTCATGTCACATTCTGAGAAAAAAGGACAACATTTTATCTTTCACCGTGTTACTGAGGGTGCCCACTGCACAGTCTTGCACCTTTAGTTGTGAGGGTGCAGTTACTGGGACAAAGTGATTGGCCGATTAGAGGGGAGTAGGTCATGTTCTCATTTTAGATGCCCGCTCATTCTTTGGCCATGTGCACCCACTGATCCCACCTCTGTGACTATTTCAGATAAGGACAACAGAGTTGCATAATCACTATTTGTGTCGTGCATGGTAGAGCTTCCAAACCATCTGATTTGGTGGCTCTCGCTCACTCTCAAGAGTAAAATTATCTACTGTAAAATATACTAATGCCTTATTCTGAACATGCTTGAATTTATTTATTGTTGTCAGACAAAATGGAATAAACCTAACCAGGATTACAGGATAATACCACAGTCTCATGTTGATTTGACCCTCTGCTGCCATTGTTTACAAGTGAGATCTCAAGACTTGACATGTCTTTGAGGTCAGGCTTCAAGTGTACAGTACGTCCGCCACTTTAACAGCAGCCGAACCACCAAGTGTCACACTCCCAGCTGGTGACGGCCTGTGACTGAGGTGAAACTGAACCTGATCCCCAATAAAGCCCTGGAAGGCCAGACACTCAAAACAAACATTCGTCTTAGCAAAGTCATTACAAATTGTTAGTTTTCAGTCTTGAACTTTTCTTTTCTCAACTGACAATTGAACAAAGTCTGTCAAAGTAGTGAGATAATTAGATTTTTCTCTGATACAGTTGAAGTTTCTTGAAATAAGTGACAATAATGTGAAAAATGAAATTGCCATCCACCTCCATTAGTAGATTATTTTTCAGTTGATTTAAGAAAAATAAGGTTTTAAGAAACAATTCAAGATCAGATTATGCCTAGTTATTGAGGTGGACATTTTTTTAGACTGTTTCACAGAGCAGCAACAACTGGCCTTGACATTTACAAGCTTTCACACGTTGCTCACGTTTTGGCAGCTTGATACTAGTTTCAGTTTTGAGCAAGACCTGGGGTGGAGGGAGGGGGGCAATACTTTTGAATTTAACTGAATTTAACTAAGCATCACTCAGACTTAACAGGATATGAAATGGTTTCTGCCAACTTTCCTCCCAAAAAATCCCGGCATTAACTTACATGCCATGTCATGTGAAGGATTCCTTTATCCAAAGTGCTGTAAGTATGGCTCCAGGAGGAATTGAACCCCCAACCCCTGTCATTTTCAGTGCCACGCTCTTGCCATTGAGCTGCTCTGGCCTTGGTGTGTATTCAGTGTATTATGCAAGTACACACACACACACATCTCTCCTCAGTTATCATGCAGAACTAATAGTTCCAGGGTGTCTCATGAACTTTCACCCACTGCCCCAACAGACTAACCACTGTCTTTGTGGGAGAATTCACATACAGAAGCATGTTTGGAGAAATTAGCTTTGATATCAATACCCAATAAATTGTTTACTGGTTGAATAACTTTATTTGTACCCTATTTCACTTTCAGTGAGAGTAGGTTTTAATGTTTATATATCCAAGGAAGGTTTTCTCACCATGCATCCTCATGCTTCCCACTAGGAAGCTGCCCAGTACAACCACAGTCTTACAACCCACAGAACTTTATGTTCTGTTCTAGTCAAGGTCCCAATGTTTACAGAAATACCAAATATGTCATGCTGAATTACATGGAAATGTATAGAAAATGATGCACAAGACATCTAGATTCTTTCCATTTGATGTTAATGTGCAGCCATAAGTCAATGACGTCTTGGGTTTGAATATTTCACTCAATATAAGCGTGCTATGGCTTCAGTGAAGTGTTGGAAAGAGCAGATACAGAATATGTATGTGACATTGTTGTACAGTATGGAAAAAATGTTTCTAACTTTGAAGCTACTTTAGAGGAAATTTAAGGGGAAAATCGGAGTTCAAGGGGTTAAGCCCTTAGATGGTATTAAGGACAACAGCAGTGCTCCTAAACAGGCAGGTAGGCAACAGTGTATGTATAAATATTATGGGTGCCATTGGTAGACATATGGGACCCGTATGATACGCAGACTAATCTAATTCACATTTAATAGAAAATTCAGCTGTAGGTGTGGCCTTTACATGAATGTTTTCTATATTCTGTATGTTCTGATTCAAAAGAAATGACCATGACAGTTAAGAAACTTACCGTCTAATTTGTTTGTGCGTCACAAAAATAGATTTAATTCTAAAATGAGTAAATAGAAAACACCTATGCCTATACAGTGACTGCTGGCATGAAAGTAAAACAGTATGGAATATGATTTAAATTAGCTACCTGCAATATAATAAAGCAGCTTTTGGCAAATAGTAGCAAACATCTATTCCTGTAAAACATTTTTTCCAGGCAGATTACTGACACGAAAAGAAAATCCAGTTGACTCAAATTAAAAATATAAGGTATTTATTTGGAGCAAACCCTGACAAAAAGAAAAGAAATACGTAATATAAAAGTTAAACACCACAGGAAACCAAAACATTACAGTACATAGTTGTAATTACAGGTGTAACATTTTTGTTGCATCCTGAATTGCATAATGGGAACAAATCAAGTGTAAAAGCAGTTACAATGAATAAATATAATGCAAAGTACATAATTTTCTTAAGCTGCCCGTGCATGTGAAGCCGATTAGTTCAAGCAACATTATGTCAACTTTACAATGAAGTGAATTACTTTTTTTTTTTTTTTTAAATGATGCCATGTAATAAATAATAAAATAATAAAAGGCTATCAATATATACATAACCTACTCTAGTGAGATGAAAACCGCTACTCCAAAATGACAAAAACAATATATTGTACCATAAAAATTATATTTTGTTACTGAAACATGCTTTAGGCTCGCTAGTTGAAATACTGCGGTGGTTGATATGTTTTCTTTATTAACATATATATATGGTAAAGCATTATCATTATTGAAAGAGCACTGTAAATACAGTTAATTTTTCTACAATCAAAGAAGAAGAATCATGAAACAAAATCAAGAAACGTAATCAGAAAATATTCATCACAGCCTGAGATAGAGACAAAAATATGCACTAATGAAGTTGGTTCCTTGATGGGAATGTTGAATTATATACTGCACTAATGACAACAAAGGAGAACATAGTCCTTGCTCTTTGGCTGAATACCTGACCTGAGATTTACAAACACAGCTCAAACTTTCAAGCAGGTCATGCACAGATATGAAAAAAGTTACACAGTCAGTGTCTGAGCTCAGTAACAAGAGACAAGTCAAAGGCCATGATGATATTTAAAGACAAATCCACCCTTACAGTAGATACTCGTACACTGTTATATATCATCAATCTGTGATGTTCAGTGCATTCCAGATCTGCCTCCTCTACCTCTACTTCAGTTATTCGTTATTAGTTAGTAATTTCCCAGAATGCCTTTCAACAACCCCTAGAGAAGGGAGTATGAAGTTGTTGCTGTTAGCTATGGGGTTATGGGTTATACATGTTGGTGCAAAGTGAATTTGCACCAACATGTGAATAGCAAAGTGAATAGCAAAGTGGATTTTTCCAGTTGAGAAAAAGTGAGGCTGCATTGCATTCTGGTCTGTTGAGGCTACTGTCGGTGGAGAAATTGGTCTCTCTGCCTCTTCTATGATGGATTTCTCCCTGTATGATTGTTGAATGTTGTGCAAAATTGTGAGTCTAGAAAGACGCTCTTGCTCTTTGACCGTGAGGGACTGACACCAAAACCTGATGTTTACTGCTGATGTTTTAGATCGCTGGACATTTTTCTGCTATTAAACTCCATTGTAGCTGCGCTGGAAATATCACAGTGTGACATCACATTATCTACGTTTGGCCAGTTATCCAAGGGAATAAGAAAAATACACCACTGAACAACAAAATGGCACATCGCAATTAGGCTGTTTTTTTTAACAGTGTTGAAGTTTTTTAAAGTGGATTTTTCCTTTAAGTGCTTGTAGAGGAGAAAACAGTCGTGCAAGTGATGCCGTATTACACACATTTTTCAAGAGGAGAGTTACAGGCTCTCAGTGTTTCTCAGCTGACGATGGTGAAGGTAGTGGTGATGACGAAGACTCAGCAATAGCAGCCTCATTCACGCCTTGTTTGAAGAAGCTTCCATGAACCTTGAGCCTGTGCAACCTGTAGAGGAAACAACAAATGCTTAGTAGAGGCAGAATGCTGACTGGTCTAAATCCTACACTCATTCAGTTCCACTTGATTCACTGTAAAAGGCCCAAACCCTCTCTCACCTCCCAAGCCGCCGACTGTTTTGATCCTCTTTGGACTTCACAAATGTCACAGCATCACCTCCCTGAACCAGGTGGGCAAATTCTGAACCTTTAGCTCTGAAAGTGACCCTAGAGAAAAAAAAAACATGTTAAAAAAGATCACTAACTGACTTGCACACAGGTTAATTACGTTTTCAAACCATGTATTGGATCCTCCAAAGTGAAACTCACTTGGATTGTGTCTCCCCGGCTTTGATACGCAACCTGCGTATCGTGAAATCGTTCTCATTGAAAAAAGAGAAGAAGGAGTCGCTTTCCCACAGCATTTTCACCATCAGCAACTCCCCAATGTCTACATCAGTGGTGAGCAGGAAGGACACTGTGGTGTTGGTGTTTAGGTTGGACCTGAGGGTGCAGATGCAATGGGACACAAGATCATGTCAATTGTCATGGAGGTTAGTAGATAAACTATTCCAACAGTATAAGTATATTCAATAAATCCATATCCTATCCATCTTATTCCAGCTTTCTAGAATTATAAGTAAAATAAAGTGTTAACAGAATATACAGTGACACAAATTGATAAATAATAGTATGTTTTCATGAAGAGTTTGTGGAGCTTCTTACAGAGTTAGAGGGATTTCTTCTTTCTCCCCATGAGTTCCATAGAGGGACACAAGGATAGGCTGGTGAGTGAGGATGAGGGTCTTCTGGCTGAAGAAATGGGCCTTAATCTGGTAGTGAAAAACTGAAGAAACACAGTAATCTCTTAATAAGACACATCTCTCAAATCATGGTCCAATGTGCTGCTGGACACTCGCTTTACCTCCTCGAATACTAACAAATAGTCTAACTGTCTATTGTCCAAATGCCCTGTATGTTCTGTTGTCACTGTCTCTCTTCTCTCTGTATCTACTTTTATTGTACTTAGTGGATAAAATGATCTTTGTTATAAAATGAACAAAGTCAAAAACACACCTTTGAAAGGCATCTTCTCTCCAGTCTTGAGATACATCTTGGCATTTCTTGCGGTGCGGACCTTGTTAACGCTGTAGCCCATGTTGTTGCAGCGGTTCTTGCGGCAGTTCAGACACTGGCCTCTGTTGAAGGCGTCTTTAGAGCTGCAGCGGTACGCCGTGCTTTGCTGCTCACGGTTCACCAGCGAATCGATGAACAGATGCACGGAGCGCTCGTGGGCGCACTTAACAATCTGATCCACATCTGTAAAGGAGGACACACACTCAACTGGGGGCTGAACAGTGGCTGGTCAGTCCTAGATGTTTAGTTTGTAAAAGATTAAATAAAGCAAACGGGCAGAGAAACATAATCAATGTTTGAGACAGACTGATGATTGGAAGCAAACTGTAGAAAGAGATACTGCTTTGTTACAGGCACTTATTTTGTTGTACTGGGAACTGAGAGCCAATATGTTTCATTTGTCACTATGCACATTTTGGTCATGATGTCTTATTCCAGAGTCTCCGAAGTAAAATATGAAATGGTTGTACACTGTTACACTGTGTAAGATTTTGCTGCCAACTATTAGAGCTTGTATTAAAATGATTCCTCATTTTAAAAGGTGCTACATGTAGTATTTTAACGTCAACAAATCAGCCAAAGAGAAAACCTGTGACCAAAGACTTTGTTACAGAAAGCAACAGGGTTTTGGGGAATGTGATCTTAATTTTGAGAAACAGTAGCACTAACAATACCACTGGTGTGAGATAGAGGCTACCAATCATCTCCACCATAGTCTCATTTGTTTACAGTAATTATACCAATGGATCACAATTAATTTGACAATGAAATATTGATGTTTAAAAAGGCAACATGTAGCACCTTTAAGTGATGTATTTATGTGATTGATAATTTGTTAGAATTATCAAAAAGGCCAACACTTAAGAGCGTGTATCCTTTTGGAACACAATAAATCATTACTAGAGTTTATCTCTGCATTGTGTGTAGTTACTTATGTTAAGCGAACACAAATGACATACTGTTGATGCCGAACGCAGCAATCATCTTCATGGCATACTGAAAAGTACAGCCGGGCTGTTCGTTGCCTCCGTTGGGGTAGATATCCACATGGCCCACAGGTCTTTGAATGCCGATGCTGAAGTCTGGGCTTCCTTTGGTGTTAGTGTGAAGAACATCCACAAAGTTTGCGTCATCAGGCGACAGGCGGCGAAGCTCGTTGGCGTACTCAAAGTGAGGACCAGCTGGATCCAAGCCTGGAGACGTAAGAGAGGGATAAGACCCACAGGGCTTTAAGAGATTTTACGACTATGATTAAGACTAGTGCTGTGAAAAATGCAATAACAACCCGTGGTGCTGCTAATCTCTTTGTCATGCTACGTTCCCATGTTTCGTTATGTAATAGAGAGAGGTCACACCTGTTATCCTGTTGACTTTGTTGTCGGTGAGTTTGCCTGCAACCCCTGCCACATGGGCGCCCAGACTGTACCCCAGCAGGTGAAGCTTGGACAGATCATATTTCACTTCGACCTACAGGCAACAATCACAGTCAGAATCACTTTCAATAAAATACATGTACTGATTTTGTCTTGGTGACCCTTGGGAAAACACATTTTGTGCATTGACATACAGTATAGGGCAAGAGGATCTCACATACAGCAACAGGACAGTACAAGACGTACGATAGACACTAAACTTTGTAAATTACTCAACAAATATACGTTCAATATCTTTCACATTCCATATTACTGCATGCTGTATGGTTGCTGCAGTCGAGGGAAGTGTAAAGCGTGTCCAGGTGTGTATTGGTCCATGCATTGTGTATGCATATCCAATCTGTAGCACTGTCTTTATGTCATTACATCTTCATTCACAGACTCTCACCTCCAACCAGTTTATGAGCTTTGCCAAATCTTGGCCGGCCAGTTTGGTGTTCTCAGCTGAGTTGGGATAGTGATGTTGGGCCCGGTCCAGCCAGTCCACCACTATAACGTTGGCGTTGGGCTCTCTCTCAAACAGAGCAGCAACAAGCTTATGAACCCAGCTCTCAAAAAACCCTGCCACCTGGAACCAGACAGGATCATATGATGGGGTGTGATAGGAACTATAGTGACTGTAACTATGGAAAGGACTCCACCTTGGTAATAATAATAATAATAATTATTATTATTATTACTATTATCATTATTATTATTAGGCTATTATTATTATTATTATTTTCACAATTCAATTACAAAACACTTTAAAAAGGATACAAAAACACATAGAATCAACAGCAAAAAACATATTAAAACTAAAAATAATATTACATAAAACATAACATACATAACATAAAAGCAATACATAAAGTTAGTTTTAAGAAATGATTTAAAAGATGATACAGTCTTTCCAAAGTCTAGGAGCCCTGATAGCAAACATCCAACTGGTACACATGTATTTAATCTATCAAATATAATCATCAGCATCATTATCATCATCATCATCATCATCATAATCATCATTATAATAACTGCTCACTGAAGGTTTTTCTATTAATTTTTTCAACGAAGATGGAATGTAGATAGATTTTCAAAGTGTAATTCCTGAGACTGAATGGAAGCAGCTTGCAGGCTTACCGCCCAGCCATGGATGACAGCAAAAGTCTTCTGTGTGGTGTTGAATCCGCACTGAGAGACCGTCTCGTGCCTCCCAGGCACCAGGAGACACAGATCCTCCTCCGGCTCCTCCGCACTGCGCACCGAGAACTTTGTTTCAATGTCACTGTAGTCCGCAATCCAGTCTGTAGCGTTGCCTATAGGTGAGGAGAAACCAGTGAGGTGTTGTAGTGGCGTGACTGCTCAATACAGCCCTAAAGAATATGATATGGAAAACATGTCTTGCATCTGAAATGGCGAAAACAACGCAGGATTTGTGTGGAAAAATAGCCTTTATCAAACTTTGTACAATTTTACACATGAGGCTTATTGCCGATTTGAAAGCATATTAACACAGTTCAGTGCAATTTATGCAAAGTGAGTTAACTTTATCTCTAAAACCAGCTTGTTGGCACAGTGCAATTTCACCGCCTTCAGTTAAAAATGATCATCATATGGATAAAGATACATTTTGAACAGGATGCTGTGCAATTTATTTTAATGAATCAATATGAGAACATGAGACTTACTGAAAAAAGAGGCTTCGGTGGTGTTAGAGAGAGGCTCACATGATTTTATAATTGCAATCCCAATTAATAAGCAGGTAATCGCCTTTCCCGGCATAGCCTAGTAAAATAGCTTGAAGTGATTTAGAGAATTTTCCAGGTGAGGAAGAGAAGTGTTGCTCGCGCTAATCCAACGGAAATAAATTACCACCAGAATGAGATACAGTAGGCTATATTTTCTGAAATATTATCCAGACGCTGATGATGAATGAATGACTTGAATGTCTCTAATCTGTCAGTTCTTACCCTTATAGTAATCGTGACACCGCGTGCGACTGTAAACCTTTTGCCATTGGTCTAAAATTTTGAACGGGGCGTGGCCAACCTTCCCACACCGGGACAATGTCAACATATCACATGGTTTTAAACTGTAGTCTACTCCAGTCCTGCACCTGTTGACCTGACTTGTGTTATTGAAAATGTAAAATGTGTAGGCCTATTGTTTGATGTTAAACAATATCACCAATACAAGTAACTAACAAGTAACTTTTTATATTTGCAGATGCAGATAATTTGATGTCCTGCCAATGCGTGTTCCTGTCATAGAACTTGATGTGTACATATTGGCAAGCAACTTCAGTTTGTTCCAAGTGAGGTTTGCTGTCATAAGGCTCCAGACTGCTCAATCAGTCATGCAGCTTTCCAACTTTGCTGCAATCACTGTAAAGAAGAAGGACATTTTGAATGCAAGATAGCTTGTTGAACAATCTCAGCACGTTTCCTCACACTTATTGCACTCTGTCTAGGAATGCCAGTCAGAAATTGAGCATGCAGTGGTTGTGTTGATGCAATGAGGAATGTCCCCAGAATGGTTAGGCATATTCAGTTTCTTGGAACTTACATCATCGCACCAAATTTCCATTTAAGGGTTGACCTTGATGCCATTTTCTATGCTTTAAATGAACCAATGAAGCAATAGATCCTGCAGCCTCCCACAGTACATCAGTGACGCAAGGCCCATAAATCACAAGTGGCCTCTGTGCCGTCATGTTTCTGATCTTTGATGGAGCTCACTGCTAACAGTGCGATGCATAAACAGGCAGGCGCAGAGGAGCGGGTACGAAAACATAAATCATGTCTCTTCAACCCTTAGCAACAGGTTTATCTTGTTTTCACTACATTAGGACTAAATACATTTACAAAGGACACTGCCTCCATTGAGTCACATAAATTACACTCTTAAAAAGGAAAGGATGTGTTGTTTTGCACTGAGGGTCTAAGGCTGGTGGTGTCGGGTAGGTTAGGTTAGGCTACGGAGAATAGGTAGGCTGTTGTCTTGCTATAATCTGTTTTTGTGTGTCTTGCTCTTCCTGAAGTTT